>NC_084740.1:43134371-43151871 GCF_033978785.1 Entelurus aequoreus
TCATGCCACATCGTTTACGGTGGTCGCCCCACATCCTTTAAGATTTCATGCCACATCGTTTAAGGTGTCATGCCACATCGTTTTAGGTGGTCGCCCCACATCCTTTAAGATTTCATGCCACATCGTTTAAGGTGTCATGCCACATCGTTTAAGGTGGTCGCCCAACATCCTTTAAGATTTCATGCCACATCGTTTAAGGTGTCATGCCACATCGTTTAAGGTGGTCGCCCCACATCCTTTAAGATTTCATGCCACATCGTTTAAGGTGTCATGCCACATCGTTTACGGTGGTCGCCCCACATCCTTTAAGATTTCATGCCACATCGTTTAAGGTGTCATGCCACATCGTTTTAGGTGGTCGCCCCACATCCTTTAAGATTTCATGCCACATCGTTTAAGGTGTCATGCCACATCGTTTAAGGTGGTCGCCCCACATCCTTTAAGATTTCATGCCACATCGTTTAAGGTGGTCGCCCCACATCCTTTAAGATTTCATGCCACATCGTTTAAGGTGTCATGCCACATCGTTTAAGGTGGTCGCCCCACATCGTTTAAGGTGGTCGCCCCACATCCTTTAATATTTCATGCCACATCGTTTAAGGTGGTCGCCCCACATCCTTTAAGATTTCATGCCACATCGTTTAAGGTGTCATGCCATATCCTTTAATGTGGTCGGCCCACATCGTTTAAGGTGGTCGCCCCACATCCTTTAAGATTTCATGCCACATCGTTTAAGGTGGTCGCCCCACATCCTTTAAGATTTCATGCCACATCGTTTAATGTGGTCGCCCCACATCCTTTAAGATTTCATGCCACATCGTTTAAGGTGTCATGCCATATCCTTTAAGGTGGTCGGCCCACATCGTTTAAGGTGGTCGCCCCACATCCTTTAAGATTTCATGCCACATCGTTTACGGTGGTCGCCCCACATCCTTTAAGATTTCATGCCACATCGTTTAAGGTGTCATGCCACATCGTTTAAGGTGGTCGCCCCACATCCTTTAAGAATTCATGCCACATCGTTTACGGTGGTCGCCCCACATCCTTTAAGATTTCATGCCACATCGTTTAAGGTGTCATGCCACATCGTTTACGGTGGTCGCCCCACATCCTTTAAGATTTCATGCCACATCGTTTAAGGTGTCATGCCACATCGTTTACGGTGGTCGCCCCACATCCTTTAAGATTTCATGCCACATCGTTTAAGGTGTCATGCCACATCGTTTTAGGTGGTCGCCCCACATCCTTTAAGATTTCATGCCACATCGTTTAAGGTGTCATGCCACATCGTTTAAGGTGGTCGCCCAACATCCTTTAAGATTTCATGCCACATCGTTTAAGGTGTCATGCCACATCGTTTAAGGTGGTCGCCCCACATCCTTTAAGATTTCATGCCACATCGTTTAAGGTGTCATGCCACATCGTTTACGGTGGTCGCCCCACATCCTTTAAGATTTCATGCCACATCGTTTAAGGTGTCATGCCACATCGTTTTAGGTGGTCGCCCCACATCCTTTAAGATTTCATGCCACATCGTTTAAGGTGTCATGCCACATCGTTTAAGGTGGTCGCCCCACATCCTTTAAGATTTCATGCCACATCGTTTAAGGTGGTCGCCCCACATCCTTTAAGATTTCATGCCACATCGTTTAAGGTGTCATGCCACATCGTTTAAGGTGGTCGCCCCACATCGTTTAAGGTGGTCGCCCCACATCCTTTAATATTTCATGCCACATCGTTTAAGGTGGTCGCCCCACATCCTTTAAGATTTCATGCCACATCGTTTAAGGTGTCATGCCATATCCTTTAATGTGGTCGGCCCACATCGTTTAAGGTGGTCGCCCCACATCCTTTAAGATTTCATGCCACATCGTTTAAGGTGGTCGCCCCACATCCTTTAAGATTTCATGCCACATCGTTTAATGTGGTCGCCCCACATCCTTTAAGATTTCATGCCACATCGTTTAAGGTGTCATGCCATATCCTTTAAGGTGGTCGGCCCACATCGTTTAAGGTGGTCGCCCCACATCCTTTAAGATTTCATGCCACATCGTTTAAGGTGGTCGCCCCACATCCTTTAAGATTTCATGCCACATCGTTTAAGGTGTCATGCCACATCGTTTAAGGTGGTCGCCCCACATCCTTTAAGATTTCATGCCACATCGTTTAAGGTGTCATGCCACATCGTTTAAGATTTCATGCCACATTGTTTAAGGTGGTCGCCCCACATCGTTTAAGGTGGTCGCCCCACATCGTTTAAGGTGGTCGCCCCACATCATTTAAGGTGTCATGCCACATCGTTTAAGGTGGTCGCTCCACATCGTTTAAGGTGGTCGCCCCACATCGTTTAAGATGGCACGCCACATCATTTAAGGTGGTCACCCCACATCGTTTAAGATGGCATGCCACATCGTTTAAGGTGGTCACCCCACATAGTTTAAGGTGTCATGCCACATCATTTCATGTGGCATGCCACATCGTTTAAGGTGGTAGCCCCACATAATTTAAGGTGTTCGCCCCACATCATTTAAGGTGTTCGCCCCACATCGTTTAAGATGGTCGCCCCACATCGTTTAAGGTGGTCGCCCCACATCGTTTAAGGTGGTCGCCCCACATCGTTTAAGGTGTCATGCCACATCGTTTAAGGCGGTCGCCCCACATCGTTTAATGTGGTCGCCCCACATCGTTTAAGATGGCATGCCACATCGTTTAAAGTGGTCACCCCACATTAAGGTGGTTGCCCCACATCGTTTAAGATGGCATGCCACATCGTTTAAAGTGGTCACCCCACATTGTTTAAGGTGGTTTCCCCACATCGTTTAAGGTGTCACGCCACATCGTTTAATGTGATCGCCCCACATCGTTTAAGGTGGTCGCCCCACATCGTTTAAAATGGCATGCCACATCGTTTAAGGTGGTCACCCCACATAGTTTAAGGTGTCATGCCACATCATTTCATGTGTCATGCCACTTCGTTTAAGGTGGTCACCCCACATTGTTTAAGGTGGTTTCCCCACATCGTTTAAGGTGTCACGCCACATCGTTTAATGTGATCGCCCCACATCGTTTAAGGTGGTCGCCCCACATCGTTTAAGATGGCATGCCACATCGTTTAAGGTGGTCACCCCACATCGTTTAAGGAGTCATGCCACATCGTTTAAGGTGGTTGCCCCACATCGTTAAGATGGCATGCCACATCATTTAAGGTGGTCACCCCACATTGTTTAATGTGGTTGCCCCACATCGTTTAAGGAGTCATGCCACATCGTTTAACGTGGTTGCCCCACATCGTTAAGATGGCATGCCACATCGTTTAAGGTGGTCACCCCACATTGTTTAAGGTGGTCGCCCCACATCGTTTAAGGTGGTCGCCCCACATCGTTTAAGATGGCATGCCACATCGTTTAAGGTGGTTGCCCCACATCGTTAAGATGGCATGCCACATCGTTTAAGGTGGTCACCCCACATTGTTTAAGGTGGTTGCCCCACATCGTTTAATGTGTCATGCCACATCGTTTAAGGTGGTCACCCCACATAGTTTAAGGTGTCATGCCACATCATTTCATGTGGCATGCCACATCGTTTAAGGTGGTCGCCCCACATCATTTAAGGTGGTCGCCCCACATCGTTTAAGGTGTCATGCCACATCGTTTAAGGTGGTCACCCCACATCGTTTAAGATGGCATGCCACATCGTTTAAGGTGGTCACCCCACATAGTTTAAGGTGTCATGCCACATCATTTCATGTGGCATGCCACATCGTTTAAGGTGGTCGCCCCACATCGTTTAAGGTGTTCGCCCCACATCATTTAAGGTTGTCGACCCACATCGTTTAAGGTGGTCGTCCCACATCGTTTAAGATGGTCGCCCCACATCGTTTAAGGTGGTCGCCCCACATCGTTTAAGGTGTCATACCACATCGTTTAAGGTGGTCGCCCCACATCGTTTAAGGTGGTCGCCCCACATCGTTTAAGATGGCATGCCACATCGTTTAAGGTGGTCACCCCACATAGTCTAAGGTGTCATGCTACATCATTTCATGTGGCATGCCACATCGTTTAAGGTGGTCGCCCCACATCATTTAAGGTGGTCGCCCCACATCGTTTAAGGTGTCATGCCACATCGTTTAAGGTGGTCACCCCACATCGTTTAAGATGGCATGCCACATCGTTTAAGGTGGTCACCCCACATCGTTTAAGGAGTCATGCCACATCGTTTAACGTGGTTGCCCCACATCGTTAAGATGGCATGCCACATCGTTTAAGGTGGTCACCCCACATTGTTTAAGGTGGTCGCCCCACATCGTTTAAGGTGGTCGCCCCACATCGTTTAAGATGGCATGCCACATCGTTTAAGGTGGTTGCCCCACATCGTTAAGATGGCATGCCACATCGTTTAAGGTGGTCACCCCACATTGTTTAAGGTGGTTGCCCCACATCGTTTAATGTGTCATGCCACATCGTTTAAGGTGGTCACCCCACATAGTTTAAGGTGTCATGCCACATCATTTCATGTGGCATGCCACATCGTTTAAGGTGGTCGCCCCACATCATTTAAGGTGGTCGCCCCACATCGTTTAAGGTGTCATGCCACATCGTTTAAGGTGGTCACCCCACATCGTTTAAGATGGCATGCCACATCGTTTAAGGTGGTCACCCCACATAGTTTAAGGTGTCATGCCACATCATTTCATGTGGCATGCCACATCGTTTAAGGTGGTCGCCCCACATCGTTTAAGGTGTTCGCCCCACATCATTTAAGGTTGTCGACCCACATCGTTTAAGGTGGTCGTCCCACATCGTTTAAGATGGTCGCCCCACATCATTTAAGGTGTCATGCCACATCGTTTAAGGTGGTCGCTCCACATCGTTTAAGGTGGTCGCCCCACATCGTTTAAGATGGCACGCCACATCATTTAAGGTGGTCACCCCACATCGTTTAAGATGGCATGCCACATCGTTTAAGGTGGTCACCCCACATAGTTTAAGGTGTCATGCCACATCATTTCAGGTGGCATGCCACATCGTTTAAGGTGGTAGCCCCACATAATTTAAGGTGTTCGCCCCACATCATTTAAGGTGTTCGCCCCACATCGTTTAAGATGGTCGCCCCACATCGTTTAAGGTGGTCGCCCCACATCGTTTAAGGTGGTCGCCCCACATCGTTTAAGGTGTCATGCCACATCGTTTAAGGCGGTCGCCCCACATCGTTTAAGATGGCATGCCACATCGTTTAAAGTGGTCACCCCACATTAAGGTGGTTGCCCCACATCGTTTAAGATGGCATGCCACATCGTTTAAAGTGGTCACCCCACATTGTTTAAGGTGGTTTCCCCACATCGTTTAAGGTGTCACGCCACATCGTTTAATGTGATCGCCCCACATCGTTTAAGGTGGTCGCCCCACATCGTTTAAAATGGCATGCCACATCGTTTAAGGTGGTCACCCCACATAGTTTAAGGTGTCATGCCACATCATTTCATGTGTCATGCCACATCGTTTAAGGTGGTCACCCCACATTGTTTAAGGTGGTTTCCCCACATCGTTTAAGGTGTCACGCCACATCGTTTAATGTGATCGCCCCACATCGTTTAAGGTGGTCGCCCCACATCGTTTAAGATGGCATGCCACATCGTTTAAGGTGGTCACCCCACATCGTTTAAGGAGTCATGCCACATCGTTTAAGGTGGTTGCCCCACATCGTTAAGATGGCATGCCACATCATTTAAGGTGGTCACCCCACATTGTTTAATGTGGTTGCCCCACATCGTTTAAGGAGTCATGCCACATCGTTTAAGGTGGTTGCCCCACATCGTTAAGATGGCATGCCACATCGTTTAAGGTGGTCACCCCACATTGTTTAAGGTGGTCGCCCCACATCGTTTAAGGTGGTCGCCCCACATCGTTTAAGATGGCATGCCACATCGTTTAAGGTGGTTGCCCCACATCGTTAAGATGGCATGCCACATCGTTTAAGGTGGTCACCCCACATTGTTTAAGGTGGTTGCCCCACATCGTTTAATGTGTCATGCCACATCGTTTAAGGTGGTCACCCCACATAGTTTAAGGTGTCATGCCACATCATTTCATGTGGCATGCCACATCGTTTAAGGTGGTCGCCCCACATCATTTAAGGTGGTCGCCCCACATCGTTTAAGGTGTCATGCCACATCGTTTAAGGTGGTCACCCCACATCGTTTAAGATGGCATGCCACATCGTTTAAGGTGGTCACCCCACATAGTTTAAGGTGTCATGCCACATCATTTCATGTGGCATGCCACATCGTTTAAGGTGGTCGCCCCACATCGTTTAAGGTGTTCGCCCCACATCATTTAAGGTTGTCGACCCACATCGTTTAAGGTGGTCGTCCCACATCGTTTAAGATGGTCGCCCCACATCGTTTAAGGTGGTCGCCCCACATCGTTTAAGGTGTCATACCACATCGTTTAAGGTGGTCGCCCCACATCGTTTAAGGTGGTCGCCCCACATCGTTTAAGATGGCATGCCACATCGTTTAAGGTGGTCACCCCACATAGTCTAAGGTGTCATGCTACATCATTTCATGTGGCATGCCACATCGTTTAAGGTGGTCGCCCCACATCATTTAAGGTGGTCGCCCCACATCGTTTAAGGTGTCATGCCACATCGTTTAAGGTGGTCACCCCACATCGTTTAAGATGGCATGCCACATCGTTTAAGGTGGTCACCCCACATCGTTTAAGGAGTCATGCCACATCGTTTAACGTGGTTGCCCCACATCGTTAAGATGGCATGCCACATCGTTTAAGGTGGTCACCCCACATTGTTTAAGGTGGTCGCCCCACATCGTTTAAGGTGGTCGCCCCACATCGTTTAAGATGGCATGCCACATCGTTTAAGGTGGTTGCCCCACATCGTTAAGATGGCATGCCACATCGTTTAAGGTGGTCACCCCACATTGTTTAAGGTGGTTGCCCCACATCGTTTAATGTGTCATGCCACATCGTTTAAGGTGGTCACCCCACATAGTTTAAGGTGTCATGCCACATCATTTCATGTGGCATGCCACATCGTTTAAGGTGGTCGCCCCACATCATTTAAGGTGGTCGCCCCACATCGTTTAAGGTGTCATGCCACATCGTTTAAGGTGGTCACCCCACATCGTTTAAGATGGCATGCCACATCGTTTAAGGTGGTCACCCCACATAGTTTAAGGTGTCATGCCACATCATTTCATGTGGCATGCCACATCGTTTAAGGTGGTCGCCCCACATCGTTTAAGGTGTTCGCCCCACATCATTTAAGGTTGTCGACCCACATCGTTTAAGGTGGTCGTCCCACATCGTTTAAGATGGTCGCCCCACATCGTTTAAGGTGGTCGCCCCACATCGTTTAAGGTGTCATGCCACATCGTTTAAGGTGGTCGCCCCACATCGTTTAAGGTGGTCGCCCCACATCGTTTAAGATGGCATGCCACATCGTTTAAGGTGGTCACCCCACATAGTCTAAGGTGTCATGCTACATCATTTCATGTGGCATGCCACATCGTTTAAGGTGGTCGCCCCACATCATTTAAGGTGGTCGCCCCACATCGTTTAAGGTGTCATGCCACATCGTTTAAGGTGGTCACCCCACATCGTTTAAGATGGCATGCCACATCGTTTAAGGTGGTCACCCCACATCGTTTAAGGAGTCATGCCACATCGTTTAAGGTGGTTGCCCCACATCGTTAAGATGGCATGCCACATCGTTTAAGGTGGTCACCCCACATTGTTTAATGTGGTTGCCCCACATCGTTGAAGGAGTCATGCCACATCGTTTAAGGTGGTTGCCCCACATCGTTAAGATGGCATGCCACATCGTTTAAGGTGGTCACCCCACATTGTTTAAGGTGGTCGCCCCACATCGTTTAAGGTGGTCCCCCCACATCGTTTAATATGGCATGCCACATCGTTTAAGGTGGTCACCCCACATTGTTTAAGGTGGTCACCCCACATAGTTTAAGGTGTCATGCCACATCATTTCATGTGGCATGCCACATCGTTTAAGGTGGTCGCCCCACATCGTTTAAGGTGGTCGCCCCACATCGTTTAAGGTGTCATGCCACATCGTTTAAGGTGGTCACCCCACATCGTTTAAGATGGCATGCCACATCGTTTAAGGTGGTCACCCCACATAGTTTAAGGTGTCATGCCACATCATTTCATGTGGCATGCCACATCGTTTAAGGTGGTCGCCCCACATCGTTTAAGGTGTTCGCCCCACATCGTTTAAGGTGTTCGCCCCACATCATTTAAGGTTGTCGACCCACATCGTTTAAGGTGGTCGCCCCACATCGTTTAAGGTGGTCGCCCCACATCGTTTAAGGTGTCATGCCACATCGTTTAAGGTGGTCGCCCCACATCGTTTAAGGTGGTTGCCCCACATCGTTTAAGGAGTCATGCCACATCGTTTAAGGTGGTTGCCCCACATCATTAAGATGGCATGCCACATCGTTTAAGGTGGTCGCCCCACATTGTTTAAGGTGGTCGCCCCACATCGTTTAAGGTGGTCGCCCCACATCGTTTAAGATGGCATGCTACATCGTTTAATGTGGTTGCCCCACATCGTTAAGATGGCATGCCACATCGTTTAAGGTGGTCGCCCCACATCGTTAAGATGCCATGCCACATCGTTTAAGGTGGTCACCCCACATCGTTTAAGATGGCATGCCACATCGTTTAAGGTGGTCACCCCACATTGTTTAAGGTGGTCGCCCCACATCGTTTAAGGTGGTCGCCCCACATCGTTTAAGATGGCATGCCACATCGTTTAAGGTGGTCACCCCACATTGTTTAAGGTGGTTGCCCCACATCGTTTAAGGAGTCATGCCACATCGTTTAAGGTGGTTGCCCCACATCGGTAAGATGGCATGCCACATCGTTTAAGGTGGTCACCCCACATTGTTTAATGTGGTTGCCCCACATCGTTTAAGGAGTCATGCCACATCGTTTAAGGTGGTTGCCCCACATCGTTAAGATGGCATGCCACATTGTTTAAGGTGGTTGCCCCACATCGTTTAAGGTGTCATGCCACATCGTTTAAGGTGGTCACCCCACATCGTTTAAGGTATCATGCCACATCGTTTAAGGTGGTCACCCCACATAGTTTAAGGTGTCATGCCACATCATTTCATGTGGCATGCCACATCGTTTAAGGTGGTCGCCCCACATCATTTAAGGTGGTCGCCCCACATCGTTTAAGGTGGTCACCCCACATCGTTTAAGGTGGTCACCCCACATCGTTTAAGATGGCATGCCACATCGTTTAAGGTGGTCACCCCACATAGTTTAAGGTGTCATGCCACATCATTTCATGTGGCATGCCACATCGTTTAAGGTGGTCGCCCCACATCGTTTAAGGTGTTCGCCCTACATCATTTAAGGTTGTCGACCCACATCGTTTAAGGTGGTCGTCCCACATCGTTTAAGATGGTCGCCCCACATCGTTTAAGGTGGTCGCCCCACATCGTTTAAGGTGGTCGCCCCACATCGTTTAAGGTGGTCGCCCCACATCGTTTAAGATGGCATGCCACATCGTTTAAGGTGGTCACCCCACATTGTTTACGGTGGTTGCCCCACATCGTTTAAGGAGTCATGCCACATCATTTAAGGTGGTTGCCCCACATCGTTAAGATGGCATGCCACATCGTTTAAGGTGGTCACCCCACATTGTTTAAGGTGGTTGCCCCACATCGTTTAAGGAGTCATGCCACATCGTTTAAGGTGGTCACCCCACATAGTTTAAGGTGTCATGCCACATCATTTCATGTGGCATGCCACATCGTTTAAGGTGGTCGCCCCACATCGTTTAAGGTGTTCGCCCTACATCATTTAAGGTTGTCGACCCACATCGTTTAAGGTGGTCGTCCCACATCGTTTAAGATGGTCGCCCCACATCGTTTAAGGTGGTCGCCCCACATCGTTTAAGGTGGTCGCCCCACATCGTTTAAGATGGCATGCCACATCGTTTAAGGTGGTCACCCCACATTGTTTACGGTGGTTGCCCCACATCGTTTAAGGAGTCATGCCACATCGTTTAAGGTGGTTGCCCCACATCGTTAAGATGGCATGCCACATCGTTTAAGGTGGTCACCCCACATTGTTTAAGGTGGTTGCCCCACATCGTTTAAGGAGTCATGCCACATCGTTTAAGGTGGTCACCCCACATAGTTTAAGGTGTCATGCCACATCATTTCATGTGGCATGCCACATCGTTTAAGGTGGTCGCCCCACATCGTTTAAGGTGTTCGCCCTACATCATTTAAGGTTGTCGACCCACATCGTTTAAGGTGGTCGTCCCACATCGTTTAAGATGGTCGCCCCACATCGTTTAAGGTGGTCGACCCACATCGTTTAAGGTGGTCGTCCCACATCGTTTAAGGTGGTCGCCCCACATCGTTTAAGGTGGTCGCCCCACATCGTTTAAGATGGCATGCCACATCGTTTAAGGTGGTCGCCCCACATCGTTTAAGGTGGTCGCCCCACATCGTTTAAGGTGGTCGCCCCACATCGTTAAGATGGCATGCCACATCGTTTAAGGTGGTCACCCCACATTGTTTAAGGTGGTTGCTCCACATCGTTAAGATGGCATGCCACATCGTTTAAGGTGGTCACCCCACATTGTTTAAGGTGGTTGCCCCACATCGTTTAAGGAGTCATGCCACATCGTTTAAGGTGGTTGCCCCACATCGGTAAGATGGCATGCCACATCGTTTAAGGTGGTCACCCCACATTGTTTAAGGTGGTTGCCCCACATCGTTTAAGGAGTCATGCCACATCGCTTAAGGTGGTTGCCCCACATCATTTAAGGTTGTCGACCCACATCGTTTAAGGTGGTCGTCCCACATCGTTTAAGATGGTCGCCCCACATCGTTTAAGGTGGTCGCCCCACATCGTTTAAGGTGTCATGCCACATCGTTTAAGGTGGTCGCCCCACATCGTTTAAGGTGGTCGCCCCACATCGTTTAAGATGGCATGCCACATCGTTTAAGGTGGTCACCCCACATAGTCTAAGGTGTCATGCTACATCATTTCATGTGGCATGCCACATCGTTTAAGGTGGTCGCCCCACATCATTTAAGGTGGTCGCCCCACATCGTTTAAGGTGTCATGCCACATCGTTTAAGGTGGTCACCCCACATCGTTTAAGATGGCATGCCACATCGTTTAAGGTGGTCACCCCACATCGTTTAAGGAGTCATGCCACATCGTTTAAGGTGGTTGCCCCACATCGTTAAGATGGCATGCCACATCGTTTAAGGTGGTCACCCCACATTGTTTAAGGTGGTTGCCCCACATCGTTGAAGGAGTCATGCCACATCGTTTAAGGTGGTTGCCCCACATCGTTAAGATGGCATGCCACATCGTTTAAGGTGGTCACCCCACATTGTTTAAGGTGGTCGCCCCACATCGTTTAAGGTGGTCCCCCCACATCGTTTAATATGGCATGCCACATCGTTTAAGGTGGTCACCCCACATTGTTTAAGGTGGTCACCCCACATAGTTTAAGGTGTCATGCCACATCATTTCATGTGGCATGCCACATCGTTTAAGGTGGTCGCCCCACATCGTTTAAGGTGGTCGCCCCACATCGTTTAAGGTGTCATGCCACATCGTTTAAGGTGGTCACCCCACATCGTTTAAGATGGCATGCCACATCGTTTAAGGTGGTCACCCCACATAGTTTAAGGTGTCATGCCACATCATTTCATGTGGCATGCCACATCGTTTAAGGTGGTCGCCCCACATCGTTTAAGGTGTTCGCCCCACATCGTTTAAGGTGTTCGCCCCACATCATTTAAGGTTGTCGACCCACATCGTTTAAGGTGGTCGCCCCACATCGTTTAAGGTGGTCGCCCCACATCGTTTAAGGTGTCATGCCACATCGTTTAAGGTGGTCGCCCCACATCGTTTAAGGTGGTTGCCCCACATCGTTTAAGGAGTCATGCCACATCGTTTAAGGTGGTTGCCCCACATCATTAAGATGGCATGCCACATCGTTTAAGGTGGTCGCCCCACATTGTTTAAGGTGGTCGCCCCACATCGTTTAAGGTGGTCGCCCCACATCGTTTAAGATGGCATGCTACATCGTTTAATGTGGTTGCCCCACATCGTTAAGATGGCATGCCACATCGTTTAAGGTGGTCGCCCCACATCGTTAAGATGCCATGCCACATCGTTTAAGGTGGTCACCCCACATCGTTTAAGATGGCATGCCACATCGTTTAAGGTGGTCACCCCACATTGTTTAAGGTGGTCGCCCCACATCGTTTAAGGTGGTCGCCCCACATCGTTTAAGATGGCATGCCACATCGTTTAAGGTGGTCACCCCACATTGTTTAAGGTGGTTGCCCCACATCGTTTAAGGAGTCATGCCACATCGTTTAAGGTGGTTGCCCCACATCGGTAAGATGGCATGCCACATCGTTTAAGGTGGTCACCCCACATTGTTTAAGGTGGTTGCCCCACATCGTTTAAGGAGTCATGCCACATCGTTTAAGGTGGTTGCCCCACATCGTTAAGATGGCATGCCACATTGTTTAAGGTGGTTGCCCCACATCGTTTAAGGTGTCATGCCACATCGTTTAAGGTGGTCACCCCACATCGTTTAAGGTATCATGCCACATCGTTTAAGGTGGTCACCCCACATAGTTTAAGGTGTCATGCCACATCATTTCATGTGGCATGCCACATCGTTTAAGGTGGTCGCCCCACATCATTTAAGGTGGTCGCCCCACATCGTTTAAGGTGGTCACCCCACATCGTTTAAGGTGGTCACCCCACATCGTTTAAGATGGCATGCCACATCGTTTAAGGTGGTCACCCCACATAGTTTAAGGTGTCATGCCACATCATTTCATGTGGCATGCCACATCGTTTAAGGTGTTCGCCCTACATCGTTTAAGGTTGTCGACCCACATCGTTTAAGGTGGTCGACCCACATCGTTTAAGGTGGTCGTCCCACATCGTTTAAGATGGTCGCCCCACATCGTTTAAGGTGGTCGCCCCACATCGTTTAAGGTGGTCGCCCCACATCGTTTAAGGTGGTCGCCCCACATCGTTTAAGATGGCATGCCACATCGTTTAAGGTGGTCACCCCACATTGTTTACGGTGGTTGCCCCACATCGTTTAAGGAGTCATGCCACATCATTTAAGGTGGTTGCCCCACATCGTTAAGATGGCATGCCACATCGTTTAAGGTGGTCACCCCACATTGTTTAAGGTGGTTGCCCCACATCGTTTAAGGAGTCATGCCACATCGTTTAAGGTGGTCACCCCACATAGTTTAAGGTGTCATGCCACATCATTTCATGTGGCATGCCACATCGTTTAAGGTGGTCGCCCCACATCGTTTAAGGTGTTCGCCCTACATCATTTAAGGTTGTCGACCCACATCGTTTAAGGTGGTCGTCCCACATCGTTTAAGATGGTCGCCCCACATCGTTTAAGGTGGTCGCCCCACATCGTTTAAGGTGGTCGCCCCACATCGTTTAAGATGGCATGCCACATCGTTTAAGGTGGTCACCCCACATTGTTTACGGTGGTTGCCCCACATCGTTTAAGGAGTCATGCCACATCGTTTAAGGTGGTTGCCCCACATCGTTAAGATGGCATGCCACATCGTTTAAGGTGGTCACCCCACATTGTTTAAGGTGGTTGCCCCACATCGTTTAAGGAGTCATGCCACATCGTTTAAGGTGGTCACCCCACATAGTTTAAGGTGTCATGCCACATCATTTCATGTGGCATGCCACATCGTTTAAGGTGGTCGCCCCACATCGTTTAAGGTGTTCGCCCTACATCATTTAAGGTTGTCGACCCACATCGTTTAAGGTGGTCGTCCCACATCGTTTAAGATGGTCGCCCCACATCGTTTAAGGTGGTCGACCCACATCGTTTAAGGTGGTCGTCCCACATCGTTTAAGATGGTCGCCCCACATCGTTTAAGGTGGTCGCCCCACATCGTTTAAGATGGCATGCCACATCGTTTAAGGTGGTCGCCCCACATCGTTTAAGGTGGTCGCCCCACATCGTTTAAGGTGGTCGCCCCACATCGTTAAGATGGCATGCCACATCGTTTAAGGTGGTCACCCCACATTGTTTAAGGTGGTTGCTCCACATCGTTAAGATGGCATGCCACATCGTTTAAGGTGGTCACCCCACATTGTTTAAGGTGGTTGCCCCACATCGTTTAAGGAGTCATGCCACATCGTTTAAGGTGGTTGCCCCACATCGGTAAGATGGCATGCCACATCGTTTAAGGTGGTCACCCCACATTGTTTAAGGTGGTTGCCCCACATCGTTTAAGGAGTCATGCCACATCGCTTAAGGTGGTTGCCCCACATCGTTAAGATGGCATGCCACATCGTTTAAGGTGGTCACCCCACATTGTTTAAGGTGGTTGCCCCACATCGTTTAAGGTGGTATGCCCCACATCGTTTAAGGAGTCATGCCACATCGTTTAATGTGGTTGCCCCACATCGTTAAGATGGCATGCCACATCGTTTAAGGTGGTCACCCCACATTGTTTAAAGTGGTTGCCCCACATCGTTTAAGGTGTCATGCCACATCGTTTAAGGTGGTCACCCCACATTGTTTAAAGTGGTTGCCCCACATCGTTTAAGGTGTCATGCCACATCGTTTAAGGTGGTCGCCCCACATCGTTTAAGGTGTCATGCCACATCGTTTAAGGTGGTCGCCCCACATCGTTTAAGATGGCATGCCACCTCATTTTACGTGGTCGCCCCACATCGTCTAAGGTGGTATGCCACATCGTCTAAGCTGGTCGCTCCACATCGTTTAAGGTTGTCCCACTAATGCCAACTGTAAACATGCTATTATTAGCATTGTTATGTTAGCATGCTATTGTTAGCATTAGCATTCAGCTCATTCTCCACATACTATCTGCCCAGTCTGCTAACTGTTAGCAATTCAGTTGCAAAACGTGCAAAAAAGCCCACACAAGATCAAAAATGTCCGACCTCCGTCTCTGAAGGAGCCGCAGCGTTCGCTGACGTGGGCGGACGGCGGCGTGCCCTCGCTGACCCTGGGCGAGCCGGGGGGGTCCTTGTCGCCGGGGGAGTCGGGCGGGGGGTCTCTGTCGCTGATGCAGCGGGTGACGCTGCGCTGCCTCTGCAGGCTGGCAGGCGACATGACGCCCTGCAAACGGCAGAAGCTGAGCGAAGCGTTCATGGCGTCGGGAGAAATGTAAACTCACCTCTCGGACCTTCCTGAGCAGCTTCAGCCACAACCTGCAGGAGGACAAGACACCAGAGCAACTTTAGTGTTCACTTTTTAACACGTTTATATTAGCACTTTAACACATGTTTATATTAGCACTTTAACACATGTTTATATTAGCACTTTAACACATGTTTATATTAGCACTTTAACACATGTTTATATTAGCACTTTAACACATGTTTATATTAGCACTTTAACACATGTTTATATTAGCACTTTAACACATGTTTATATTAGCACTTTAACACATGTTTATATTAGCACTTTAACACATGTTTATATTAGCACTTTAACACATGTTTATATTAGCACCTTAACACATGTTTATATTAGCACTTTAACACATGTTTATATTAGCACTTTAACACATGTTTATATTAGCACTTTAACACATGTTTATATTAGCACTTTAACACATGTTTATATTAGCACTTTAACACATGTTTATATTAGCACTTTAACACATGTTTATATTAGCACTTTAACACATGTTTATATTAGCACTTTAACACATGTTTATATTAGCACTTTAACACATGTTTATATTAGCACTTTAACACATGTTTATATTAGCACTTTAACACATGTTTATATTAGCACCTTAACACATGTTTATATTAGCATGCTGGCTTTTTTCTGCTCATTTTGAAGGCATAAGCATTAGCGCTAAATATTGTTAGCACTCAGCGAATGATAGCTGTTAGCATGCTAACGTTAGTGTGCTACATTTTTTTAGCTGATTGTGTGAGTACTGTTTTGGTACTTCATGCCTGCTAATGTTAGCATGCCAGCATTTAAAATGTTTTTATTTCAGGTACGCATCTGTGAGTATTATATTTTGCTGCTTGATGCATGCTACTGTTAGCATGCTAGCTTTTTGAGCTAATTTAATGTCATATTTAGTTTTTCAGTAATAACTGTAAGCACGATATTGTTAGCATGTTAGCATAGTGCTGTTTGCATACTAGTTTTTTTAGCTAATTTAACAGATATACACCTCAATGTCATATATTTTGGTATTTCAATCAATCAACTGTAAGCATGTTATTGTTAGTGTGTTAGCATAATACTGTTAGCATGCTAGGTTTTTTTTGGATCAGATATACACCTCAATGTCATATATTTTGATATTTCACTAATGCTAACTGTAAGCATGTTATTGTTAGCATAGAATTGTTAGCATGCTAGGGTTTTCTTAAAATAATTTAGCAATCATACACCTCAGTGTCATATATTTTGTTATTTCACTGTTAACTGTAAGCATGCTATTGTTAGCGTGTTAGCATAATACTGTTAGCATGCTAGTTTGTTTTAGATAATTTAGCATGTATACACCTCAGTGTCATATATTTTGATATTTCACTAATGCTAACTGTAAGCATGTTATTGTTAGCGTATTAGCATAATACTGTTAGCATGCTAGTTTATTTAGCATGTATACACCTCAGTGTCATATATTTTGGTATTTCACTAATGCTAACTATAACCATGCTATTGTTAGCATGTTAGCATTGTACTGTTAACATGCTAGCTTTTTTAGATCATTTAACAGATATACACCTCAGTGTCATATATTTTTGTATTTCACTGTTAACTGTAAGCATGCTATTGTTAGCATGTCAGCATTGTACTGTTAGCATCCTATCTTTTTTAGATAATTTAGCAGATATACACCTCAGTGTCATATATTTTGATATTTCACTAATGTTAACCAAGCATGTTATTGTTAGCGTGTTAGCATAGTACTGTTAGCATGCTATCTTTTTAGTTAATTTAGCAGATATACACTGTAGCATCCTATATTTTGATATTTCACTGTTAACTGTAAGCATGGTATTGTTAGCATGTTAGCATTGTACTGTTAGCATCCTAGCTATTTTAGCTAACTTAGCAGATATACACCTCAGTGTCATATATTTTTGTATTTCACTAGTGCTAAGTATGTTATTGTTAGCGTGTTAGCTTAGTACTGTTAGCATGCTAGCTTTTTTAGCTAGTTTAGCACGTAATCACCTAGGTGTCATATATTTTTGTATTTCCACGAATGCCTACTGTAAGCAAGCTATTGTTAGCGTGTTAGCATAGTACTGTTAGTGTGCTAGCTTCTCTAGCTCATTTGTCTCACTTTTTTTTTGTGGGCGCTATCTGGCCGTTGTGCTAACTGTTAGCATTTCAGTTCGGCTTTGGCTCTTTAGCGTTCACACAAAACGTTTAGCGAAATTGCATTTTGTAGTTC
>NC_084740.1:43156871-43174371 GCF_033978785.1 Entelurus aequoreus
TCTATGCGCCTTATAATGCGGTGCGCCTTATATAAGAACAAAGTTTTAAAATTGGCCATTCATTGAAGGTGCGCCTTATAATCCGGTGCGCCTTATATATGGACCAATATTGAGCCACAACAGGTCTCACAACTTCGGTATGCATAACGTAACCCCAGCCTCTACTGTAGCGCCTATTCTATGCGCCTTATAATGCGGTGCGCCTTATATACGAACAAAGTTTTAAAATTGGCCATTCATTGAAGGTGCGCCTTATATATGGACCAATATTGAGCCACAACAGGTCTCGCAACTACGGGATGCATAACGTAACCCCAGCCTCTACTGTAGCGCCTATTCCATGCTCCTTATAATGTGGTGCGCCTTATATACGAACAAAGTTTTAAAATTGGCCATTCATTGAACGTGCGCCTTATAATCCGGTGCGCCTTGTATATGGACCAATATTGAGCCACAACAGGTCTCGCAACTACGGGATTCATAACGTAACCCCAGCCTCTACTGTAGCGTCTATTCTATGCGCCTTATAATGCGGTGCGCCTTATATATGAACAAAGTTTTAAAATAGGCCATTCATTGAAGGTGCGCCTTATATATGGACCAATATTGAGCCACAACAGGTCTCGCAACTACGGGATGCATAACGTAATCCCAGTCTCTACTGTAGCGTCTATTCTATGCGCCTTATAATGCGATGCGCCTTATATATGAACAAAGTTTTAAAATTGGCCATTCATTGAAGGTGCGCCTTATAATCCGGTGCGCCTTATATATGGCCCAATATTGAGCCACAACAAGGGATGCATAACGTAACCCCAGCCTCTACTGTAGCGTCTATTCTATGCGCCTTATAATGCGGTGCGCCTTATATATGAACAAAGTTTTAAAATAGGCCATTCATTGAAGGTGCGCCTTATAATCCGGTGCGCCTTATATATGGACCAATATTGAGCCACAACTACGGGATGCATAACGTAACCCCAGTCTCTACTGTAGCGTCTATTCTATGCGCCATAGAATGCGGTGCGCCTTATATACGAACAAAGTTTTAAAATAGGCCATTCATTGAAGGTGCGCCTTATAATCCGGTGCGCCTTATATATGGCCCAATATTGAGCCACAACTACAGGATGCATAACGTAACCCCAGCCTCTACTGTAGCGTCTATTCTATGCGTCTTATAATGCGGTGCGCCTTATATACGAACAAAGTTTTAAAATAGGCCATTCATTGAAGGTGCGCCTTATAATCCGGTGCGCCTTATAGTGCGGAAAATACTTTAATTATGCCAGTATTTCAAATACTTATTTGGCAAAGTAACGAGTGGCTATAATTAGAGATGTCCGATAATATCGGTCTGCCGATATTATCGGCCGATAAATGCGTTAAAATGTAATATCGGAAATTATCGGTATCGTTTTTTTTTTTATCAGTATCGTTTTTTGTTTTTTTTTGTTGTTTTTTTTAGTTTTTTTTATTAAATCCACATAAAAAACACAAGATACACTTACAATTAGTGCACCAACCCACCCCATTTACACTCATTCACACAAAAGGGTTGTTTCTTTCTGTTATTAATATTCTGGTTCCTACATTATATATCAATATTTATCAATACAGTCTGCAAGGGATACAGTCCGTAAGCACACATGATTGTGCGTGCTGCTGGTCCACTAATAGTACTAACCTTTAACAGTTAATTTTACAAATTTTCATTAATTACTAGTTTCTATGTAACTGTTTTTATATTGTTTTACTTTCTTTTTTATTCAAGAGAATGTTTTTAATTTATTTATCTTATTTTATTTGATTCATTTTTAAAAAAAAGTACCTTATCTTCACCATACCTGGTTGTCCAAATTAGGCATAATAATGTGTTAATTCCACGACTGTATATATCGGTTGATATCGGTATCGGTTGATATCGGTATCGGTAATTAAAGAGTTGGACGATATCGGCATATCGAATATCGGCAAAAAGCCATTATCGGACATCCCTAGCTATAATTAATTACTTAAAAGTACATTTCAGAACACTGTCGGCCATAAATCAAGGCTCCGATACAACGATACACCCCGACTTCCTAAAGTTCTCCCAGAACAGACGCAAATGTGCGGGAAAACTTCACCATTTCGTCACTTTTCGCCTCCTGGAGGTGACCCAATACTTGTGCCCGCTGTGATGAATTTTGCATATGAATATTTAAAGTTGGCGAGGAAGCAACAAAAGAGTTTGATCACGCTGTAAAAACAAAACAAAAACCACACCAGATCAATAATGACTCATTCCCCCTTATATGGTCACAACCATATAAGGAGAGCCCTGCAGCCATGCTTCCTGTTATTCCTCATACTTATTATTGATTTTATATTCTTATTCTGCAACATTCAAGATGCACATTTTTTTTAATCATGCCTGAAAACATGGATGTATAGGGATGATACTCAAAACCGGTTTTCCCGGTTGTTCGATAAGAAAAGAACCGAGTCCTCGGACTCGAATCCCTTTTTAAAAACCGGTACCCGTTATCGAGACCACTATAGTAAAGAAAAAGAGTTGGTTCTATATTCGAACCCCTCGGAACGAATCCCGTCCCGACCAGAAATGCTCCGTGTGACATCACAAGAAATCAGTCACGTAGCTCAGTCATTAAGCGCAGATAGCGAAAGCAGGAAAAAAATGGACGGGAAAAAGTGCTCCAAGGTGTAATAAAGTTCCAAACAAAAGGTATAATCCAATGAATAACTTTACTGGGAGATTTGAGCAGACTACAAACACATGAAGAACACTTTTACCACCAACCGGAAACATAGCAACGCACCTCCTTTACGGCAGCTGTCGCAACGTTCTTATAGCAACCGCAGCACATACATATATGACATGATCTCCCTTTTTCAACTTTTGTTTTTCTTTCCTTGTAAACAAAACAAAATCACACTGTAGATGTGTTGTCTGTCTAATTATAAATAATGCAGACGAGGCGTGTTGGATGAGTTCTTGACGTTTACTTTCACGGGTGACGACATGCAACAACACTTTTCGGGGCTACCGCGCATGCTCGTCACTCCCGTTGTATGCTGGGTAGTGTAGTTGTTATATTCCCTCGCTCATAACATCTTTCCCCCTATAAAGAAATAATGTTAACTCAATAAAGTGTATTTCTTTTTTTAGCTTTAACTTTTAATTTTTTAGCATTGTAACCACATTTGCAAACAACTTTTCTATTCATAGAATTTTCTTTCAATAAAGAAATAAAGTGCAAAAATGTCAAAGCATCATAACAAACAGTTATGTCAAATAGCAGCAGAAGTGCACTTTTTGGAGAGCTGTATTATTTCCAGTTTTGTGCCCAAGGGACTGATTTTATTTAACACTATAATATTATTTATACACCTATAGTGATCACAGAGACAGCTTGTTTTTGTGTTACCTTATATATTTGTTTTTCTGAAAAATCCCACTTAATATACTTTGGGTAACAACAGTCAATATATATATATTTTTTTTTTAGGGGGGCAACAGTCAATATTTATTTATTTTTTAGATTAAATTGTTTTCTTATATAATAAAAGTGAGCTTTTGTTAAACCAAATATTGTGTGTTTTTTTCCATATACAACAACCTATCTGGACTCGATAAGAGAATCGATAAGGAATCGGTTCGATAAGAGGATTCGATATTAGGCTCAAACTCGATAATTTCTTATCAAACATCATCCCTATGGATGTAAATATCAAATATGAATATTAGGGATGTCCGATAATGGCTTTTTGCCGATATCCGATATGCCGATATTGTCCAACTCTTTAATTACCGATACCGATATCAACCGATACCGATATCAACCGATATATACAGTCGTAGAATTAACACATTATTATGCCTAATTTGGACAACCAGGTATGGTGAAGATAAGGTACTTTTTTTTTTAAATGAATCAAATAAAATAAGATAAATAAATTAAAAACATTTTCTTGAATAAAAAAGAAAGTAAAACAATATAAAAACAGTTACATAGAAACTAGTAATTAATGAAAATTTGTAAAATTAACTGTTAAAGGTTAGTACTATTAGTGGACCAGCAGCACGCACAATCATGTGTGCTTACGGACTGTATCCCTTGCAGACTGTATTGATATATATTGATATATAATGTAGGAAGCAGAATATTAATAACAGAAAGAAACAACCCTTTTGTGTGAATGAGTGTGAATGGGGGAGGGAGGTTTTTTGGGTTGGTGCACTAATTGTAAGTGTATCTTGTGTTTTTTATGTGGATTTAACAAAAAAACAACAACAAACAAACAAAAAAAAACGATACTGATAATAAAAAAAAACGATACCGATCATTTCCGATATTACATTTTAACGCATTTATCGGCCGATAGTATCGGCAGACCGATATTATCGGACATCTCTAATGAATATATGTAATCATATTGAGCGGAAGCGGTAGGTGCAGGAGGTGTGGGGCCTACCGTATTTCCTGAGGTAGCCTCGATGAACGCCACTGGCCGTGTTCATGGCTGCTCGGGTCCAAAGTACACAAACTCAAATGAAAGGCCAGAACATCCCATGCTGAAAAAGAGGATAAGAGAGAGAAAGAGAGAGAGAGAGAGTAATCCTCAATATTTAGGCCTTCTTTTAACTCCCGGTGGTCCGGGTGGGACTCGCCTGGGTTTGGAGCACCTCCCGCTCTGCCTGATTAAAACAGAGGGATTATCGTCCCGGCACAGCTGGAGGCAACCGGATTAAAAGTGGATCCATACAGTTGGGGGGCCGTTATGTAACACCGATGTAGAATATTTATAGCGTACTATATAGATACACAATAGGGCCGTGGACACTTCATTAGGTACACTGTCTGGTGAATTCCAATACAAAATCCTTTTGATTGACGTATTAATTTAACGTTGTGATTTAGAGACGTCCGATAATGGCTTTTTTGCCGATATCCGATATTGTCCAACTCTTAATTACCGATTCCGATATCAACCGATACCGATATATACAGTGGTGGAATGAACACATTATTATGCCTAATTTTGTTGTGATACATTAAACAAGGTTTTCCAAAATAAATCAACTCAAGTTATCCCGGAAGAGTTGGTGCTGCAAGGGACTCTGGGTATTTGTTTATGTTGTGTTACGTTGCGGACGTTCTCCCCGAAATGTGCTTGTCATTCTTGTTTGGTGTGGGTTCACAGTGTGGCGCATATTTGTAACAGTGTTAAAGTTGTTTATACGGCTACCCTCAGTGTGACCTGTATGGCTGTTGACCAAGTATGAAATGCATTCACTTGTGTGTGTGAAAAGCCGTAGATATTATGTGACGGGGCCGGCACGCAAAGGCAGTGCCTTTAAGGCGCGCCCACAACATTGTTGTCTGGGAGGAATTCGGGAGAATGGTTGCCCCGGGAGATCTTCGGGAGGGGCACTGAAATTCGGGAGTCCCCCGGGAAAATGACAAGTATGACTGGGAGACGCAACTACTCTATACTTCTCCCTACGTCCGTGTACCACTCAGTACAGAGGCGTTTTAAAAAGTCATACATTTTACTTTTTCAAACCGATACAGATAATTTCCCATATTACATTTTAAAGCATTTATCGGCCGATAATATCGGACTCCCGATATTATCTCTAGTAAAATCATAAGTGAAGCAGCTATTTAAGTATTTATTTTTATTTAGCCAAAAAAATTTTTTGGAAAGTATGATAATATACTATAATTAGGGATGTCCGATAATGGCTTTTTGCCGATATCCGATATTCCGATATTGTCCAACTCTTTAATTACCGATATCAACCGATACCGATATCAACCGATATATGCAGTCGTGGAATTAACACATTATTATGCCTAATTTGGCCAACCAAGTATGGTGAAGATAAGGTACTTTTTAAAAAAATTAGTAAAATAAGATAAATAAATTAAAAAATTTTATTGAATAAAAAAGAAAGTACAACAACATAAAAACAGTTACATAGAAACTAGTAATGAATGAAAATGAGTAAAATTAACTGTTAAAGGTTAGTACTATTAGTGGAGCAGCAGCACGCACAATCATGTGTGCTTACGGACTGTATCCCTTGCAGACTGTATTGATATATATTGATATATAATGTAGGAAGCAGAATATTAATAACAGAAAGAAACAACCCTTTTGTGTGAATGAGTGTGAATGGGGGAGGGAGGTTTTTTGGGTTGGTGCACTAATTGTAAGTGTATCTTGTGTTTTTTATGTTGATTTAATAAAAAAATGTAAAAAAATAATAATTTTTTTTAAAAACGATACCGATAATAAAAAAAACGATACCGATAATTTCCGATATTATATTTTAACGCATATATCGGCCGATAATATCGGCAGGCGGATATTATCGGACATCCCTAACTATAATGTTAAAAAAATAAATTAAAAAAATATACATATATATTTGTTGCAATATTGGATACTATTAAAGTTTAAAAGTTATGCAATTTCAAGCAGTACATATATTTTTTCTGTCTAAATTTAAAAAAATACATTTAGTGAGAAAATATGAAGTACTTTATTGACACACAACATTGCCAGGTGTTTGCGGGCCAGATAAAATGAAGTCATGGGCCAGATGTGGCCCCCGGGCCTTGAGTTTGACACCTGTGGCCTAAGGGCCTGCATAAGAGAATGATGGGCTCCTAGCTTGTGTGGTGGGGCCACTTTTGCTTGAGACACTCATAGATGATTTTGAAGCAGCCTTCAAGAACTCTGTGGACAGAAATGTCCACATGTCGTCACCACAGTGTTAAAGGCCTACTGAAAGCCACTACTAGCGACCACGCAGTCTGATAGTTTATATATCAATGATGAAATCTTAACATTGCAACACATGCCAATACGGCCGGGTTAACTTATAAAGTGACATTTTAAATTTCCCGCTAAACTTCCGGTTAAAAACGTCTATGTATGATGACGTATGCGCGTGACGTCAATGGTTGAAATGGAAGTATTGGGACACATTGTATCCAATACAAAAAGCTCTGGTTTCATCTCATAATTCCACAGTATTCTGGACATCTGTGTTGGTGAATCTTTTGCAATTTGTTTAATGAACAATGGAGACTGCAAAGAAGAAAGTTGTAGGTGGGATCTGTGTATTAGCGGCGGGCTGCAGCAACACAACCAGGAGGACTTTGACTCGGATAGCAGACGCGCTAGCCGACGCTAGCCGCCGACCGCATCGATGATCGGGTGAAGTCCTTCGTCGCACCATCGATCGCTGGAACGCAGGTGAGCACGGGTGTTGATGAGCAGATGAGGGCTGGCGTAGGTGGATAGCTAATGTTTTTATCATAGCTCTGACGAGGTCCCGTAGCTAAGTTAGCTTCAATGGCGTCGTTAGCAACAGCATTGCTAGGCTTCGACAGGCAGCACAGCATTAACCGTGTAGTTACATGTCCATGGTTTAATAGTATTGTTGATCTTCTGTCTATCCTTCCAGTCAGGGGCTTATTTCTTTTGTTTCTATCTGCATTTAAGCACGATGCTATCACGTTAGCTCCGTAGCTAAAGTGCTTCACCGATGTATTGTCGTGGAGATAAAAGTCACTGTGAATGTCCATTTCGCGTTCTCTACTCTCATTTTCAAGAGGATATAGTATCCGAGGTGGTTTAAAATACAAATCTGTGATCCACAATAGAAAAAGGAGAAAGTGTGGAATCCAATGAGCCAGCTCGTACCTAAGTTACGGTCAGAGCGAAAAAAGATACGTCCTGCACTGCACTCTAGTCCTTCACTCTCACGTTCCTCATCCACGAATCTTTCATCCTGGCTCAAATTAATGGGGTAATCGTCGCTTTCTCGGTCCGAATCGCTCTCGCTGCCGGTGTAAACAATGGGGAAATGTGAGGAGCCTTTCAACCTGCGACGTCACGCTACTTCCGGTACAGGCAAGGCTTTTTTTTTATCAGCGACCAAAAGTTGCGAACTTTATCGTCGATGTTCTCTACTAAATCCTTTCAGCAAAAATATGGCAATATCACGAAATGATCAAGTATGACACATAGAATGGACCTGCTATCCCCGTTTAAATAAAAAAAAATTCATTTCAGTAGGCCTTTAAAGTTGTTTATACGTCCACCCTCAGTGTGACCTGTATGGCTGTTGACCAAGTATGCATTTCATTCACTTGTGTGTGTGAAAAGCCATAGATATTATGTGACTGGGCCGCCACGCAACTGCTCTGTACTTCTCCCTACGTCCGTGTACACAGCGGCGTTTTAAAAAGGCATACATTTTACTTTTTGAAACCGATACCGATAATTTCCGATATTACATTTTAAAGCATTTATCGGCCGATAATATTGGCAGTCCGAGTTTGTAATATTTTCTGGGGTGAGAGGGCCAATACACAAATGCCTCTTTTTGCACTGCTCACCAAATTCTAAACGACGACATCGATCAACTAACCTCCCCACGAAATTGACAAGATCTTCTCGACCAAAAGCTCGGGTTCGGAGAAACCTGCCAGTCCTGGCGGAAGTTTCCCCCCAACCCGAGCTTTTCGTATCTCGGGAGAAGTGGAGTGACATGTGCCGGGGGGCGTTGAAGACATCCACCTCTTCGGAACCATGACAACAGGACATCTGCTGATTAGAGCGAGCCTTGCCAGTTGGTCAGGGTATACCCGGAAGCTGCCACAAATGGTTGAAGGATGGGCAGAGCTGTGGGCGCGCAGACTTTGGTGGTTTCTGAACTAAATCACAAAAAGGATAACATCTTGAATAAGCTGTCTGCTCTGCAAGGCAAAGTTATGAACAATTAGAGTGAAAGGTTTGAATTTGTCTTCGCTCAAACACATTCTGACCTGGATTTTGTCCGACTCACTAATATGCGTGGTGGTCAAGCTCTGTTCTCAATGGGTACTAGAAGCCATCTAGCCTTTTTCGAAGAAAAAATGCCCTATATGCTTGCGTTGCTTTCGGCTGTACGAACCGTTTGAATCGCAAAAAGGATAAACGTTTCTTCAGAGTTCCCCGAGAGGTAATCAAGGGGAGTGAAAAAGGGCAAGATTTTACGAAAGACGATGAGAAAAGTAGCGTGCACTCCAGTCCAAGGGAGCGGAGTCGTAGAAAGCACGAGTTTGCAGTGATCACTTCGTTGAAGGTTTGTTTGATATACTTTTAACGTTTCGTATTTCCTATTCAAGTATTATCTTGATATTATTATATTTCTTACATATATATATACATACACAATGTTGACATCTATAGTTATATTTTGATAAACAATCATAAATGAATCTTTCAGCACGTACACAATGTTGACATCTATAGTTATATTTTGATAAACAATCATAAATTAATCTTTCAGCACGTACACAATGTTGACATCTATAGTTATATTTTGATAAACAATCATAAATTAATCTTTCAGCACATACACAATGTTGACATCTATAGTTATATTTTGATAAACAATCATAAATGAATCTTTCAGCGCGTACACAATGTTGACATCTATAGTTATATTTTGATAAACTATCATAAATGAATCTTTCAGCGCGTACACAATGTTGACATCTATAGTTATATTTTGATAAACAATCATAAATGAATCTTTCAGCGCGTACACAATGTTGACATCTATAGTTATATTTTGATAAACAATCATAAATGAATCTTTCAGCGCGTACACAATGTTGACATCTATAGTTATATTTTGATAAACTATCATAAATGAATCTTTCAGCGCGTACACAATGTTGACATCTATAGTTATATTTTGATAAACAATCACAAATGAATCTTTCAGCACATACACAATGTTGACATCTATAGTTATATTTTGATAAACTATCATAAATGAATCTTTCAGCACATACACAATGTTGACATCTATAGTTATATTTTGATAAACAATCATAAATGAATCTTTCAGCGCGTACACAATGTTGACATCTATAGTTATATTTTGATAAACTATCATAAATGAATCTTTCAGCGCGTACACAATGTTGACATCTATAGTTATATTTTGATAAACAATCACAAATGAATCTTTCAGCACATACACAATGTTGACATCTATAGTTTAATTTTGATAAACTATCATAAATGAATCTTTCAGCGCGTACACAATGTTGACATCTATAGTTATATTTTGATAAACAATCATAAATGAATCTTTCAGCACGTACACAATGTTGACATCTATAGTTATATTTTGATAAACAATCATAAATGAATCTTTCAGCGCGTACACAATGTTGACATCTATAGTTATATTTTGATAAACAATCATAAATGAATCTTTCAGCACGTACACAATGTTGACATCTATAGTTATATTTTGATAAACAATCATAAATGAATCTTTCAGCACGTACACAATGTTGACATCTATAGTTATATTTTGATATATTTAGTTTTCTGTTCCAAACAAAAAGCGAATGGCCGCCACGTTCACGCACCGTGGAACAATCCTGGCCAATCCATCGGATTCTGATTGTGATCCGTAGACCTCCAGCGGCCATGTGAGGAACTACTACAACAGCCAAGCGTTGTGCTGCAATTGCACAAGTTACCAGCAGAGGGCGGCAGAGGCTACACGTTGTGAACGCTTTAGGTCACGTGATTACAGAGGCCCCTCTGACGTGTCAGCATCCTTTTTTGGGGGGGGGACTTGACTTTAAAAAAATTAAAGTTAATGATAAAGAAGGAGAAGAATAAAAAAATATATATAAGTTATTGAATATTATTAGTAATGATAATAGTAAGAATAATTCAAAAAATAGTTATTGAATAATAGCAATAGCAATAATATACTGCTACTACTAATAACAAGAATAATTTAAAATATAGAAGTTATGGAAAGTCCATGGTAAATGCCCCCCCTCTACCTCAAAGAACTGCTCACCCCCAAATCCTCCACACGACACCTCCGCTCCGGACAGGCTAACCTCCTCCAACCTCTGAGGACAAAGCTACGAACTATGGGAGACCGGGCTTTCTGCTCCGCCGCTCCCAGTCTGTGGAATGCTCTCCCTGACCACCTGAGGGCACCACAGACTGTGGATGCTTTTAAAAAAAAAGGCTTAAAAACCCTTCTTTAAAAAAAAAAGCCTTTTTATAGATATATGCATACTAGTTCTAGCTTTTAAGCTTTTTTATTTATTTTTATTATTATTTTATTATTATTATTTTTTCAATACACTGTAGCACTTTGAGGTTGTTTGCTCAATGTAAAGTGCTTTTTACAAATAAAATCTATTATTATTGTTATTGAATAATAATGTTAGTCATGAAAATAGTAAGAATAATTCAAAAATAGTTTTTACTGCTACTACTACAAATAATAATAAATAAATAGTTATTGAATAATAATATTATTAATGAAAAAAGGAAAACTTTAAAATAGTTATTGAATAATAGTACTAATACTAATAATATTAATAATGATAATATTAAGTATAATACAAAAATATACCAATTATTGAAGTATTCTTCAATAATTTGTATATTTTTGTATTCTTAATATTATCATTATTAATGATAATATTACAAATATTGAGATTTGTAATCATATTAATAATGATAAAATTAAGTACAATACAAAAATATACAAATTATTGAAGTATTCTTTAATAATTGGTATATTTTTGTATTATTCTTAATATTATCATTATTAATATTATATTATAAAATATCAGTAATGAAAATAAGAAACTTTAAAATAGTTATTGAAAAATTTTAATAATACTAATAATATTAATAATAATATTAATAATAGTAAATATACACACAAGTTATTGAATAATAATATTAGCAACAATAATAGTAAGAATATTTCAAAATAGTTATTGAATAATAGTAATAATACTAATAATAATAATAAGAATTAAAAAATATGTAAATTATTGAATAATAATATTAGTAACGAAAATAAGACTTTAAAATAGTTATTGAATAATACTAATAGTATTGATATTAGGAAGAAGAAGAATTAAAAACACGTGTGTACAACAGCTCCACTAATGGACATTGGAGTGTTACTTTCAAAGGCAAAATTAAAGTATTGCTAGAAACATAATTTTATATGGGACTTTATTGTATTATATGTATAGTACATGTTCCAAAAAGAAAAAAGCATCAAACACCAGCAGAATTAGAGATATTACAAGTCAAAGTGATGAAGCTTAGTGTTACGCTCATGACTTGGTGTAACTAAACATTACCCTATAAGATGAAGGCAATTGCATTTTATTGATATTTGAAATGTATTCAATGTTTATAAATGAATATTTAAATATACTAAATGTAAAAAAAGGGAATAAATATTCAAAATAATCTAGTTTGGTTACGCCATCATGAGCGCAACACAAGGTTGTAAAAGTTTCAACTACAATTCTAAATAAGATGTCAAAAGCAAACTGAAATCAAATACACACAGCTTAAATATTGATCAATACCTAATTAAATTTAGTAATACATAAATATGATGATTTATCAAAACATAAAATAAATATACCTGAACAGAACACTCATGATGGTTACACCAAAAAGTAACGCTTTGAATCGCGTTTTTCCAAGTTTTGGGGGCATTTATATGCTATTTCCAAGCATCTCCTTTTTATTATCGTTAATTTTAAATGGTCAATCTAATGCATATTATATATGCATGCCCTAGTAAACAAAACAAAAGTCATATTTATTTTGATTGTTACATTTTGAAGTACATTTGTGCAGGTGGGTGCGAATGTATACGCATTACCAGAGCTGTACACACATACCAGTTATTGAATAATATTAGTAATGATGATAATAATAGGAGGAATTCAAAAACGTTATTGAATAATAATCATGATAAGGATAATATAAGAAGAAGAATAGAGGAAAAAACGAAATTGTTTGTTAGTGGACTTCCTGAATAAGTTGAAAAAAAGTTGTTTGGGTTGTTTGAGCTCTGCTTGCTGCAACAAGTAATCCACTTTATCCTCACTTCTAAATCCCTTTAAACATTTACTCACACACACACACACACACACACACACACACACACACACACACACACACACACACACACACACACACACACACACACACACACACACACATGTCTTGCCTACTTTGTGTGGACCCACGTTTGGTTAGTACAGGGGTTGGCAACCCAAAATGTTGAAAGAGCCATATTGGACCAAAAATACAAAAACAAATCTGTCTGGAGCCGCAACAAATTAAAATCCAAATTACATACAGATAGTGTGTCATGAGATATAGATTGAATTGAGATGACTTAAAGGAAACTAAATGAGCTCAAATATAGCTACAAATGAGGCATAATGATGCAATATGTACATATAGCTAGCCTAAATAGCATGTTAGCATCGATTAGCTTGCAGTCATGCAGTGACCAAATATGTCTGATTAGCACTCCACACAAGTCAATAACAACAACAAAACTCACCTTTGTGCATTCACGCACAACGTTAAAAGTGTGGTGGACAACATGAGACAGAAAAAGAAGTGGCATAAAACACGTCCTAGAAAGTCGGAGAAAGTTATACATGTAAACAAACTAAGGTGAGTTCAAGGACCGCCAAAATTAGTAGGACAAAACGGCGCTCGCCAAATACTCGAATCAGTGAAGCATGTTTAATACAAACAGTGTGCTTTATAACAATTACGGAGGTTTGTGTCATGTTTGTCCTCATTCAGAAACCATATTAAAACAAAAAATATATTTTTTTCCCCTCATCTTTTTCCATTTTTCATACTATTTTGAAAAAGCTTCAGAGAGCCACTAGGGCGGCGCTAAAGAGCCGCATGCGGCTCTAGAGCCGCGGGTTGCCGACCCCTGGGTTAGTAGGTTGTGAGGGCCCCCCTTTCCACTATAGCTAGAATGATGAAAAACAATATATCTAGCACTAGATGGGAGTAGAGAGTTGCAACCTCACTTCAGAATGCAAAACACACAAAGTAAAAACAAAGATTTGACTTCTGTAGTCGTGAGGAGCAGGCAAATGTCCTCACAAGTCAAAAGGTCCTCACAGAAAGGGTGGTTTGTCAAGTGTATGTCCACTAGGGCTGTGAATCTTTGGGTGTCCCACGGTTTGATTCAATATCGATTCTTGCGGTCACGATTTCATTCAAAATCGATTTTTTTCCCGATTGAAAAGGATTGTCTATTCATTCGATACATAGATTTCAGCAGGATCTACCCCAGTCTGCTGACATGCAAGCAGAGTAAAAAGCTTTTATAATTGTAAAGGACAATGTTTTATCAACTGATTGCAATAATGTACATTTTTTTGAACTATTAAATGAACCAAAAATATGACTTATTTTATCTTTGTGAAAATATTGGACACAGTGTGTTGTCAAGCTTATGAGATGCCATGCAAGTGTAAGCCACTGTGACACTATTGTTCTTTTTTAAATTTTTTTATAAATGTCTAATGATAATGTCAATGAGGGATTTTTAATCACTGCTATGTTGAAATTGTAACTAATATTGATACTGTTGTTGATGATATTCATTTTTGTTTCACTACTTTTGGTTTGTTCTATGTGGTGTTTGTGTCTCCTCTCAATTGCTCTGTTTATTGCAGTTCTGAGTGTTGCTGGCTCGGGTTTGCTTTTGGAATTGGATTGCATTGTTATGGTATTGCTGTGTATTGTTTTGTTGGATTGATTCATTTAAAAAAAAAATTTTAAAAAAATGTTGTTTTTTTTAAATGAAAAAAAAAATTCGATTTAAAAAAAAAAGAGAATCGATTCTGAATCACACAACGTGAGAATCGCGATTCGAAATCGAATCGATTTTTACTTGTATGTGATATCGTGTGCAATACAAGCAGTCCTGCAGCGTGTTTACTTGTGTGTGTGTGATATCATGTGCGATGCAAACAGTCCTGCTGCTTGTTTACTTGTGTGTGATATCATGTGCGATACAAGCGGTCCTGCGACCCGTTTACTTGTGTGTGATATCATGTGCGATACAAGTGGTCCTGCGACCCGTTTACTTGTGTGATGTCATGTGCGATACAAGCAGTCTTGCAACGCGTGCGTGTGTGTGTGTGATATCATGCACGATACAAGTGGTCCTGCAGCATGTTTAGTTGTGTGATATCATGTGTGATACAAGCGGTCCTGCAGCGTGTTTACTTGTGTGTGATATCATGTGCGATACAAGTAGCCTTGCAAAGTGTTTACTTGTGTGTGATATCACGTGAGATACGAATGGTCCTGCAGAGTCTTTACTTATGTGTGTGATATAATTTGCAATACAAGCAGTCCTGCAGTTCTGAGTGTTGCTGGGTTGGGTTTGCTTTTGGAATTGGATTGCATTGTTATGGTATTGCTGTGTATTGTTTTGTTGGATTGCATTGTTATGGTATTGCTGTGTATTGTTTTGTTGGATTGATTCATTTAAAAAAAAAAATTTTTAAAAATGTTTTTTTTAAATGAAATTTTTTTTTCGATTTTTAAAAAAAAGGAGAATCGATTCTGAATCACACAACGTGAGAATCGCGATTCGAAATCGAATCGATTTTTACTTGTATGTGATATCGTGTGCGATACAAGCAGTCCTGCAGCGTGTTTACTTGTGTGTGTGTGATATCATGTGCGATGCAAACAGTCCTGCTGCTTGTTTACTTGTGTGTGATATCATGTGCGATACAAGCGGTCCTGCGACCCGTTTACTTGTGTGTGATATCATGTGCGATACAAGTGGTCCTGCGACCCATTTACTTGTGTGATGTCATGTGCGATACAAGCAGTCTTGCAACGTGTGCGTGTGTGTGTGTGTGTGATATCATGCACGATACAAGTGGTCCTGCAGCATGTTTAGTTGTGTGATATCATGTGTGATACAAGCGGTCCTGCAGCGTGTTTACTTGTGTGTGATATCATGTGCGATACAAGTAGCCTTGCAAAGTGTTTACTTGTGTGTGATATCACGTGAGATACGTAGTCCTGCAGAGTCTTTACTTATGTGTGTGATATCATTTGCAATACAAGCAGTCCTGCAGTTCTGAGTGTTGCTGGGTCGGGTTTGCTTTTGGAATTGGATTGCATTGTTATGGTATTGCTGTGTATTGTTTTGTTGGATTGATTAATTTAAAAAATAAATAAATAAATAAATATATATTTTTTATTAATAAAAAATAAAATCGATTTTTAAAAAATGAGAATCGATTCTGAATCACACAACGTGAGAATCGCGATTTTAATTCGAATCGATTTTTTCCCACACCCCTAATGTCCACACAAAGATGGTGCGACAAGTGCACACACACACACACTCACACACACACACACGCACACACACACACACACACACACACACACACACACACACACACACACACACACACACACACACACACACACACACACACACACACACACACACAGAGCTCCCCCTCCCCTCCCGTGAGGGGCCATTGAAAGGATGTACAATGGGGGTCTTTTAGGGGACATTCTTCAGGGAAAAGAGAGGGAAAGACAACAAATACTATTCAACGTGGACGAACAAAAATGTCTCTAAAGTGCCGAGTCAAAATAAAAGCATGATGTCATGAAATATTTCATGAGCAAACTATGCTTTTTGTTTTCTTTTCTCATGGATGACTTTTTCTACTTCCGGTTTTTGTGCGCAATTAAAACAGCTGAAAAAAGTAAACAATTAGCAGCTTCCTCTTCCTCTTCTTCTTCTTCTTCTTCTTCTTCTTGGTGGAAAAGAAGCTGACTTGTGGAATTTGAATCCTGCGTGAAGGAGGAGAGAAGAAGAAGGAGGAGGAGGAAAAAGGAAGAAGAAGGAGGAGGAGTGGGAGTGAAGGAGTTTTCGCGCACTGTGACGGAACACAAAAAAAAGTCCTCAAGTGGATTCAACTTTTTCACCGCCGGACTTTCCTCCCTCGCCTCGGACTTTGGACTTTGGGATTCAAGCAGCTTTGCGGACTTTGGGACGAGAGAAGGAGCTGGACAAGATGAGATGATGGCCCCCGCGGATGTTTCCACCATGTTCGGCTCCACTTCCACGGGAGGACCGCGCTGTTGGCTCCTCACGCTGGCCGCCTTCTTGACCGTCGTGGGCCCGGCGAAGGTGTGCGGCGTGGCAGGTGAGAAGTGGACACACCTGGTGTAGATGCTAGCAGGACAGGTGAGCAGGTAAACAATGACGTCGGATTATTGCCGTCCAGACAGCTGACGGCCAAGTCCAGAAATGACGTCACCAAGCAGGCACGCTGCTCTTGTTTACACGGGGGGGGGATTTGGTGGTATCGGCGGGGCGACGCTCCACAGGAAGTGGTCTTCAGGGAGTCAGTAGATCAGGGGGGGCCCAAAATGGGGCCCTGGGCCAAATTTGGACCTCAAGTAATTTGAATTGGGTGACTTCCCAAATGTAATACATGATCATACTGCTCACTTGGGGGACCCGATCTGATATCGATATCAGTCTATCAGCATTGGATCATATTGTCTTGCATGTAAAATATGCGATACAAGC
>NC_084740.1:43179371-43219371 GCF_033978785.1 Entelurus aequoreus
TTAAATTGTTTAGAAATCAATGTATTATAGGAAAATATGTGTAGTTTAACTTTTTTTTTTTTTTAATTGTTTGGAAGTGATTTTATTGGAAACTATTTGGTTTTTCATAATTTTTAAATTGTTGAGAAATCAACGTATAATTGGAAAATAGCTGTAATTTTTTCATCATTTTCAGATTGTTCAGAAATCAACGTATTATTGGAAAATATCAGTAATTTTTTCATAATTTTTAAATTGTTTAGAAATCAACGTGTTATTGGAAAATAGCTGTAGTTTTTTAAAAATTATTTTCATATTGTTTGGAAATTATTATATTGGAAAATATCTGTAGTTTTTCATCATTTTTATATTGCTTGGAAATTATTGTATTATTGGAAAGTATTTGTAGTTTTTCATTATTTGTAAAATGTTTGAAAATCATTGTACTATTAGAACCCATTTGTAATTTTTCATAATTTTTACATTGTTTGGAAATGATTGATTAATGGAAAATATTTGTAGTTTTTCATCATTTTTCAATTGTTTGGAAATGTGTGTATTAAGGGAAATCATTCAGTCCCTCCATATTTTGCAGGTTTTGTTTGTTATTGTGATTGCCTAAAATGCTGAATTCTAAAATTAACAGCAAAATTTGCAATGTTTTGAGGCCACTTCTTGTCAACAAAATTGAACTAACTTTTGATTTTATGAATTTTGTATCAATGTTTGTAACCTTAACCTTAAATTACACGATTTTAAACAAAATGGCAGTAAAAGTGCATACTTAAAGCTCATGATCAAATTACTTTACTGTTTTAATTCTTTATAACTAATAATACAAATAATTCATCCACAAGTGTGAGACATTCTCCGCATATGTTTTACACTTGAAAAGTGTCTGTCCATCTTAAACATTAATTTGTGTTCTAACACATGAACTGTTGAGAGCGAGCTATAATTTTTGTTGGGAAATGAGAGAAAAAGAGAAATTATCATCACACTTCAACATCTCTTACATGTAAATGCTGCTTCTTTGCTAGGTCAGCATTGCAAATGAAAATATGTTCTTAATTGTCTTACTCTGAATAAATAAATGTTAAATATATACAGTATATAAATACAGGTAGATTAGGGAGTCATTTTTATATACTACATTACCCAAGAGGTTTAACGCCGTAGACAGGAACAGGAAGTATGTCAAAGCTACGCTTGAGTGATAAATAGTTGATATATTGTTTACGTTGTTGTTCCTGCTTTGTCTACAAACAAATATGTTTTGATTAGTTGGATGGCGTGAGACAAATCCTATTGATGAAAATGACGCAGATTGGCTAAAATGTGCGGGAATTTGCCAACATTGGACAAAATTGCGAGGCCGCGCATAATTCACATATTGCTTGACTTGTGTGGATTGGCGCGATCGCAAATCCGGGGGGGATTTTTGTAGTTTTTCGTTATATTTTGAATAGATTGGAAATGATTGTATCAATAGAAAATATTTGTCATATTCATGGATTAAAATAGTTTGGAAATGTTTCTTATGCTTGATCTTTTTAAAGCTTTTGAAGGAAACATTGTTTAGCACCATGTGAAAGGATCCTGGTAACCACTGTATGTACATCAGCTGTACATTTAAAACTTTACACATGCATGTATTAACAGGGGAAGAGTTTTTGGACACGTTTCTGTCAAAATATAAAATATTATACAGTGTCGTGAAAAAAATAGCACCCCTGCCTGAAGTGCTGCACACAGAAGCGTGAGAATTTGTCTAAACATGCAGGGAATGTTGCCCCCACCAAGATGGCCGCCTCATAGCCACTACATGCATTGCTTTTAATGGAAACAAAGCCTATACTGTGTTGCCTGTGCTATTATTCTTACAACAAATACACTACTTGGTGGCGTTCTTCATAAACCTTGAAGTCTAACCAAGTAGTAAGCCTTGAAATTTCTCACACAGCTCGACAAAACACTCACTGTAACTTTAGGGTGTTTCGCCCAATCACTGCAAACATTGGCATGCATCTTCACGGGACTGATAAGCACACACACGTAACGTTTGAGCAAGATTGGTGGAAAACATGGCCTATATCTTCGGCCTTGGCAACTAACTGGCCAATAACTCATTGGTCATGTGGCTCATGAGTATAAAGTTTGAGGATATACGTATAGGGGGCGCTACTAATGTCATTTACAGTCATGTTTACTGTAAACTGGACTTTTTTCTTGGAATCTTTTCTCAACTTTGTGTCTAGCCAGAAGACATATATTCAACACGTGCACTTTGACCATGAATAATATTGTCTGATGCGCAGAAGGTAATCAAGTCGCTACAAAAAAAGCCAAAAAAAAAATTTTTTTTAACATTAAAATGAACATATTTCATTGTTTTAATTGCTGTCTGGCAGCAACTGCGGCTTATGTGTGTTTTTTGACGATGGTGTTTGTTTTTTCCCTGTTGAGTTACGGCTGTTTAGACATGCGTTTGAGATGGACTGCGGCGGAGTCGACTGCACGGGGTCAAAGGTGAAAGGTCGGCCGTGAAACAGACGGGAGGGGACGGGCGTACAAGCTTGAGAAAGTCTGCAAGCACGTCAGTCACGTGACGAATGTTTTCTCCTGGAAGCGATGGCGAGTGGAAGAGAATAGAGGAGGGGGCGGAGCTTGGGGCAACTGGGGCGAGAATTTCTTGCTTTTTGGGGCGGAAACAAGATCTGCTCAACAGTGACTGCTTCATTTGTCTGCGAGGAACGTAAAAGTCAGGAACCTTGACAGTTTAGACTTGTATCTTTCACTTTTATGAAGGAATTAAAGACAGGAAGTAAGACATGCACATTTCATGTGACCTTTGCCCCTCAAAACCATGATCTTGAACAGCACCCTCATGTTTATTGCTGTCATATTGTTGCACATTTTTGCACATTTGCAGAACTTTGAGCTAAGTTGTGCGAGCGTGAGCGTGAACTTGTTGGATGTGTCGGGCAGCGACTCACAAAACAGCTTTTGTTGCACTATCAGCTCAGCCTGTCAATCAGTGACCAGCAGCTTTATCACAGAAGTATAATTAGTGTTGGGTTCCTGCCCTGATAATCACTGTTCATTACTGAGAAAATGTCAACTTGTTTATCTTTGGCTTCTTCACATTTTGTCTTTATTTTACACACTTGGGAAAAATAGAATGCTGATTTTTTTATTTATTTTTTATCAAATGAAGTCTTTTTTTATTTGTAATTTTTTTTAATGTAAGTTTTATATATTTTTTTACTGTGTATTATTTTTCGAAACATTTTAAATAATTTTATATAATAATAATATATTAATCATGATATTGCCAAGTAATAATATTACAAGTTAGTATTATTTCGATGCAGTTTAAATTTTCACTATTTTTTAAACCATTTTTATTTAGTTGTGTATTATTTTGGGATAATTTTTTTTATTGATTTAATATAATAATAATATTGCATAATAATAAGAATATGATCATTGCTATTATCAATAAGTTTAAAAATATTTTTTTTAGTTATTTTTGTATTTTTTTAAACTTTCAAATATATTTTATTATATATTATTTTTAGATACAATATTATTTTTATATTTTAATTACTTAAAAATGTATTTGGATTTTTTTACTCTGTATTTTTAAGTATCAATCAATCAATGTTTATTTATATAGCCCTAAATCACAAGTAAGTAAAGTTCTAATAACATGTTATATATGTGTGTATATATATATATACTGTATATATATGTGTGTGTATATGTATATGTATATACATATATGTATACGTGTATATATGTACATATATGTATATGTGTGTATATGTACATATGTGTATATATGTATACGTGTTTGTGTATGTATGTGTGTATATATGTATGTATATATGTGTATGTATCTATATATGTATATATGTATGAATATATATACAGTATATGTATACATGTATGAATAATATATGTATATATGTGTGTGTGTGTGTATATATGTATTAGGGCTGCAACAACTAATCGATTAAAATCGATTATTAAAATAGTTGGCGATTAATTTAGTCATCGATTCGTTGGATCTATGCTATGCGCATGTGCAGAGTTTTTTTTTTTTTTTTAAATTAAAAAAAAATATATATATATATATTTTTTTTTAATAAACCTTTATTTATAAACTGCAACATTTACAAACAGCTGAGAAACAATAATCAAAATAAGTATGGTGCCAGTATGCTGTTTTTTTTCAATAAAATACTGGAAAGGATAGAAATGTAGTTTGTCTCTTTTATCCGATTATTAATCGATTAATCGAAGTATTAATCGACAGATTAATCGATTATCAAATTAATCGTTAGTTGCAGCCCTAATATGTATGTATATATGTATGTATGTATATATATATATATATATATATTGTGTGTGTGTAAATATATATATATATATATATATATATATATATATATATATATATATATATATATATATATATATATATATATATATATATATATATATATATATATATATATATATATATATATATATTTGTTTTAATTACTTAATGATTAAAATAATTTTTCAACATTTTTTGTACTTCGAGTGCATTACATGTTACATTTCTGCGCGTTAAATGGTCATCATCCGGCTAAATCCTTCTGGTTCCGCCACAGATTTGGCGTTCATGGAGAATCCGGCGGCGGTGGTCTCGTCTCTGGGTCGCCCGGTGAGGCTGCAGTGCAAGCTGAGGGCCGCGTGCGACGATGAGGAGGAGCGTCCCGACGTGGAGTGGCTGAAGGATGGCGTTCCGCTTCGCACCGCCGAGACCGACCGGCTGGAGTTGCCAAATGGCCGCCAGCAGTGGGTGGTGGCGAGCATGCTCAGGTAGGCAGCGGCGGTCCCAGCAGGACCGTGTGACACTTTGAGAATGTCACGTCAGCACGCAGAGGAGCCAAAGTGTGGTCTCCTGTGGTTTGGCTGCTTTGTCTTTCTCATCACACCATGATAGGATCGGAATGGTCTTGCTCATTTTCCCCTCTCCTTTTTTGGGAGTGATCCAATCAGATCTTTCTTCCCCAGGATCGACAAGGTCCAGCTCGGGGACATGGGCAGCTACCAGTGTGCTGCTCAGGCACAAGGCCAGCAGGTCTTGTCTAAGGAGGGAAGCATCCTATTGGAGGGTAAGTCCAAACACTCCACAATGAGCTACCTTAGACCCGGACTCAAGTCGGACCCGGCTGCTTTTCCCTTTAGGTCTTCCTCACTTTTCCACCGAGCCTCAGCATGTGTCCGTGGTGGCCAACGAGCAGCTGAGTCTGAGTTGCGTAGCCCACGGCCCGCCAGAACCCGTCAAAGTCATCTGGCTGCAGGACGGCGCTCCTCTGAACACCCTGGATGACCCGGTGGCCATGTCGCCCTCCATGCTCAACCTCACAGGTACTATTCTGACCAGGACCCAGTCTTCACTGGTATCAGTTATCAATACCACCAACACTTGCAAATGTCACCTCAGTGGAACCAAACTCACTTGTAGTAGCCTCACCAGGAACACTTTGTAAACCCAGTCTCACTGGTACTTCCCAATACTCGACCAGTACCTGCAGTCTCTACCAGTTCTAACAATCTCCCTGGTATCAATTTTACTAGTTCCACCCAATTCTCTCTTACTCGTACCAGTCCAGTTTCAGCAGTACCAACCTCACTGGCACCAATCTTACGGATACCTCTTGATGCTAATCTGGTACCAACCTCACTGCTACCACACTTACCAGTACCACACCCTCTGGTCCCAACATCATTCCACCAGTGTGGGTGGTACCAACCACACTGATACCAATTTTACCAGTACCACCCAATTTCGCATGTTACTGGCCAAGTCTAAGTGGTAGCAACATCACTGGTACCGGTCTTACCAGTACCACACTCTCACTGATAACAATTTCACGGGTAGCACCTGAAAATGTAACCCGAGTGGTACCAATGTCACCGGTACCATATTTACAGATCCCACTTGATGCTAAGCTTTGGTGGGACCAACCTCACTCATACCAGTCTGACCAGTACCACTCAAAAATAGAACATTAATGGTACCAACTACACTGTTAGAAAGTTTATCAGTACCACCCAATTCTCAATATTCCCGAAAACCAGTTTTACCAGTACCACTGATAACTGGTACCACCAGAAAATGTAACTTGTACCAGTACCACCCAATTTCGCATGTTACTGGTACCAGTTTTACCAGGACCACCTTATCGCTGACTAACATCACTGGTACCAACCTGCCCTTTACCAGTCTTACAGATCCCACCTGATGCTAAGTCTTAGTGGTATCATTATCGCTGGTACCAGTCTTACCAGTACCAAACACTCACTGATAACAACTTCACGGGTACCAACAGAAAATGTAACTCCAGTAGTACCAATTTCACTGGTACCAACTTGACCGGTACCAGTCTTACAGATCCCACTTGATGCCAAGTCTAAGTGGTAGCAACATCACTGGTACCGGTCTTACCAGTACCACACACTCACTGATAACAACTTCACGGGTAGCACCTGAAAATGTAACCCGAGTGGTACCAATGTCACCGGTACCATACTTACAGATCCCACTTGATGCTAAGCTCTGGTGGGACCAACCTCACTCATACCAGTCTTACAGGTAACACTCAAAAACAGAACATCAGTGGTACCAACCACACTGATGCAAAGTTCACCAGTACCACCCAATTATTCATGTACTGGTACCAGTTTCTGACCAATGTCACTGGTACCAACCTGACCTGTACCAGTCTTACAGATCCCACCTGATGCTAAATCTTAGCTAAATCTTAATCATCATCACTGGTGCCAGTCTTACCAGTACCATATCTCACTGATAAGTGGTACTGGTAAAACTGGTTTCGGGAATATAGAGAATTGGGTGGTACTGATAAACTTTCTAACAGTGTAGTTGGTACCACTAATGTTCAGTTTTTGAATGGTACTGGTAAGACTGGTATGAGGTTGGTCCCACCACAGCTTAGCATCGAGTGGGATCTGTAAGTATGGTACCAATGTCATTGGTACCAGCTTGACCGGTACCAGTCTGACAGATCCCACTTTATGCCAAGTCTTAGTGGTAGCAACATCACTGGTACCGGTCTTACCAGTACCACACTCTCACTGATAACGATTTCACGGGTAGCACCTGAAAATGTAACCCGAGTGGTACCAATGTCACCGGTACCATATTTACAGATCCCACTTGATGCTAAGCTTTGGTGGGACCAACCTCACTCATACCAGTCTTACCAGTACCACTCAAAAACAGAACATTAGTGGTACCAACTACACTGTTAGAAAGTTTATCAGTACCACCCAATTCTCAATATTCCCGAAAACCAGTTTTACCAGTACTACTGATAACTGGTACCACCAGAAAATGTAACTTGTACCAGTACCACCCAATTTCGCATGTTACTGGTACCAGTTTTACCAGGACCACCTTATCGCTGACTAACATCACTGGTACCAACCTGCCCTTTACCAGTCTTACAGATCCCACCTGATGCTAAGTCTTAGTGGTATCATTATTGCTGGTACCAGTCTTACCAGTACCAAACACTCACTGATAACAACTTCACGGGTACCAACAGAAAATGTAACTCCAGTAGTACCAATGTCACTGGTACCAACTTGACCGGTACCAGTCTTACATATCCCACTTGATGCCAAGTCTAAGTGGTAGCAACATCACTGGTACCGGTCTTAACAGTACCACACTCTCACTGATAACAACTTCACGGGTAGCACCTGAAAATGTAACCTAAGTGGTACCAATGTCACTGGTACCATACTTACAGATCCCACTTGATGCTAAGCTCTGGTGGGACCAATCTCACTCATACCAGTCTTACAGGTAACACTCAAAAACAGAACATCAGTGGTACCAACCACACTGATGCAAAGTTCACCAGTACCACCCAATTATTCATGTACTGGTACCAGTTTTACCAGGACCACCCTCTCACTGACCAATGTCACTGGTAACAACCTGACCTGTACCAGTCTTACAGATCCCACCTGATGCTAAATCTTAGCTAAATCTTAATCATCATCACTGGTGCCAGTCTTACCAGTACCATATCTCACTGATAAGTGGTACTGGTAAAACTGGTTTCGGGAATATAGAGAATTGGGTGGTACTGATAAACTTTCTAACAGTGTAGTTGGTACCACTAATGTTCAGTTTTTGAATGGTACTGGTAAGACTGGTATGAGGTTGGTCCCACCACAGCTTAGCATCAAGTGGGATCTATAAGTACCAATGTCATTGGTACCAGCTTGACCGGTACCAGTCTGACAGATCCCACTTTATGCCAAGTCTTAGTGGTAGCAACATCACTGGTACCGGTCTTACCAGTACCACACACTCACTGATAACAACTTCACGGGTAGCACCTGAAAATGTAACCCGAGTGGTACCAATGTCACCGGTACCATACTTACAGATCCCACTTGATGCTAAGCTCTGGTGGGACCAACCTCACTCATACCAGTCTTACCAGTACCACTCAAAAACAGAACATTAGTGGTACCAACTACACTGTTAGAAAGTTTATCAGCACCACCCAATTCTCAATATTCCCGAAACCAGTTTTACCAGTACCACTGATAACTGGTACCACCAGAAAATGTAACTCTAGTCGTACCAATGTCACTGGTACCAACTTGACCAGTATCAGTCTGACAGATCCCACCTGATGCTAAGACTTGGTGGTACCGACCTCTCTTGTACCAGTCTTACCAGTACCACCTCAACCTCACTTTAACCATCTTAGCAGTACCACGTTCTGCTCAGAGTAACTGGTACCAACCACACTGGTACCAACCTGACCGGTACCAAGCTGACTGAATGTTATCAATAGCAGCTGTCACAAACATGTTTAGTACTCAGGACGTCGGATCAGAACCTTCAAGTCCCTTTTAGTCCTCGCCTCGGTTTATGTGGAGCCAAAGTCAACGAGCGGATCCTGTCCAGCAGAGGACTTGTGGTGGTCTGCTTGAAGGAACCCACAAAGAGTCTCAGAGATAAAGATTGGCAGAGTGAGTCAGTCAGGAGGGAGGAGGGGAAGGTCTGCTTTGAATCATCAGGCACTCTGGTTGGTACTGACCAGGACCAGGACCAGGAACACTCACCTCTGTGGAATGGACAGCTGCGCCGGCACAACCCCAAAACTCACTCACACCACCTTTTCCGGTAGAGAGATCATCCTGGAATTGAGACAAGGAAGGAGAAGAGTCCTTAAAACAGCAACATCCATCCTTCTATTCTCTGCACCGCTTTTTATCCTCATTGGGGTCCCGAAATAATCACATCAATAATATAATATAATATAATATACTATAGCATAACATTCTATTACATACTATACTATACTATAGCATAACATACTATAACATACTATACTATACTATACTATAGCATAACATTCTATTACATACTATACTATACTATAGCATAACATACTATAACATCTATACTATACTATACTATACTATACTATAGCATAACATTCTATTACATACTATACTATACTATACTATAGCATAACATACTATAACATACTATACTATACTATACGATACTATACTATAGCATAACATTCTATTACATACTATACTATACTATAGCATAACATACTATAACATACTATACTATACTATACTATAGCATAACATACTATAACATACTATACTATACTATAGCATAACATTCTATTACATACTATACTATACTATAGCATAACATACTATAACATACTATACTATACTATACTATACTATACTATACTATACTATAGCATAACATTCTATTACATACTATACTATACTATAGCATAACATACTATAACATACTATACTATAGCATAACATTCTATTACATACTATACTATACTATACTATAGCATAACATTATATTACATACTATACTATACTATACTATACTATACTATACTATACTATACTATACTATACTATACTACAACACAACACATGTTAATATTGTTTATATCAAACACTGTGACAGTGTACCTAATGTTATGTCCTACAACTTCTTACTCAGTGAGTCAAAGTCCTGTTAGAACATAAAAAGTATTAGAAGGTCAAAAGTGTTTCTACCTTTCAGGACTCTAATGTGTCACTTCCTCAGGGAGTGTGTGTTGCTGCACAACTGTAGTCATGTCGTGTAGTTTTATTGTGTATTGTTGTTGTGTAGTCATGTTGTGTAGTCTTGACGTGTATTTTTATTGTGTAGTCTTAATGTGTACTCTAGTTGTGGAATTATGTTGTGTAGTCATTTTGTGTCCTTATTTTGTAGTCTTATTGTGGTGTCAGACTGTGTAGTCTTATAGTGTAGTTATGTTGTGTAATCATGTTGTGTACTCTTATTGTGTAGTCTTATTGTGGTATCAGATTGTGTAGTCTTATTGTGTATTTTTATTGTGTAGTCTTATAGTGTAGTTATGTTGTGTAATCATATTGTGTACTCTTATTGTGTAGTCTTATTGTGGTATCAGATTGTGTAGTCTTATTGTATATTTGTATTGTGTAGTCTTAATATGTAGCTCGTTGTGTAGTCTTACCGTGGTGTCAGATTGTGTACTCTTATTGTGTAGTCATGTTGTGTAATCTCACCGTGGTGTCAGATTGTGTACTCTTATTGTGTAGTCACATGATGTTTTCTTTTTGCATAGTCATATCGTGTGCTCTTATTGTGTAATCATGTTATGTACTTTTATTGTGGTGTCAGATTGTGTAGTCATGGTATGTACTCTAATTGTGTAGTTATGTAGTGTAGACTTAATGTGTAGCCACGTAGAGTGGCCTTTTGTGTGGTCACGTTGTGTACTCTCATATTGTAGTCTTATTGTGTAGTCATGTTGTGTACTCCTTTTGTGTACATAGTGTAGTTTTACAGTGGAGTCATGTTGTGTACTCAAATTGTGGTGTCAGACTGTGTAGTCTTATTTTGTTATGTTGTGTAGACGTATTGTGTAGTCACAGGGTGTTGTCTTATTGCGTAGTCATATTGTGTGCTCTTTTTGTGTAGCCATGTTATGTACTTTTTTATTGTGGTGTCAGATTGTGTAGTCATGTTGTGTACTCTAATCGTGTAGTTATGTAGTGTAGACTTAATGTGTAGTCACAAAGAGTTGTCTTATTGTGTGGTCATGTTGTGTACTTTTTTTTTATTGTGGTGTCATGTTGTGTACTTTTTTTTCATTGTAGTTTCAGATTGTGTAGACTTATTATGTACTCTTTTTGTGTAGTTAGGTAGTGAAGACTGAACGTGTAGTCATGTTGTGTGTTCTTATTGTGTAGTCATGTTATGTACTCTTATTGTGTAGTTATGTAGTGTAGACTTAATGTGTAGCCACGTAGAGTGGCCTTTTGTGTGGTCATGTTGTGTACTCTCATATTGTAGTCATGTTGTGTAGTCATGTTGTGTACTCTCATATTGTAGTCATGTTGTGTAGTCGTGTTGTGTAGTCAATGGTCATGTCGTCTCGTCAGATTGTGCAGTCTTAGCGTGCCGGTGATCGTATTGTGTAATCACGTAGTGTAGTCAGATTGTGTTACCACTAGGAAGACGGATACACACTTGCTTTTAAAAAGCAGATGTTGTTCACATGAGACGTGTGTGTGTGTTTGTTGTGTTTTGGTCGGCTGGTGTGGAAGCAGCGACACGTGAGGGCGGGTGGCGCAATCTTCACATATGACTCCGGACACACATACACAAACACATACACAAACACACACACACACTTCTTTTTCTTGAGCATCACCCAGCAAGTGATACTTTTTTTCCACCCGCCTCACAGTGGAGGCTTGTTGCATCCACCGCACAAAGTGTGTGTGTGTGTGTGTGTGTGTGTGTGTGTGTGTGTGTGTGTGTGTGTGTGTGTGTGTGTGTGTGTGTGTGTGTGTGTGTGTGTGTGTGTGTGTGTGTGTGTGTGTGACACTGCCAGGTCACGTGGTGTCAGTGTGTGTGGAATGTGTCAAGTGTGTGAGCATGAAATGTCAGGATGTGACACATTGTTGGTGCACTTCTGGGAAGAATATGGAGCATTCATGCACGGCAGCACTCATACGCTGTGTGCTGCTTTTATCATCAAACGTGGTGTTTGCGCTTGAAGTCGGCATCCACAGAACAGTTGCTGTTAATGAACATCGTGTTCACATTTCAAAGCTGCAAATGTAAGTTCATCTAGTCGATGAAATGATACACATTTAAAATAAAGCCAATCTTTAGATACAGTGGTGGTCAAAAGTGTACATTCACTTGTACAGAACATCATGTCATGGCTGTCTTGAGTTTCCAATCATTTCTACAACTCTTATTTTTTTGTGATGTAGTGATTGGAGCACATACTTGTTGCTCACAAAAAACAGTTTGCTTCTTTTATGAATTTATTATGGGTCTACTGAAAATGTGAGCAAATGTGCTGGGTCAAAAGTATACATACAGCAATGTTAAAGGCCTACTGAAAGCCACTACTAGCGACCACGCAATCTGATAGTTTATATATCAATGATGAAATCTTATCATTGCAACACATGCCAATACGGCCGGGTTAGATTACTAAAGTGCAATTGCAATTTTAAATTTCCCGCGAAATATCCTGCTGAAAACGTTTCGGTATGATGACGTTTGCGCGTGACGTCACGGATTGTAGCGGACATTTTGGGACAGCATTGTGGCCAGCTGTTAAGTCGTCTGTTTTCATCGCAAAATTCCACAGTATTCTGGACATCTGTGTTGGTGAATCTTTTGCAATTTGTTCAATGAACAATGGAGACAGCAAAGAAGAAAGCTGTAGGTGGGAAGCGGTGTATTAGCGGCCGGCTGCAGCAACACAAACACGTAGCCAGTGTTTCGTTGTTTACATTCCCGAACGATGACAGTCAAGCTTTACCATTGGCCTGTGGAGGACTGGGAAGACAGAGACTCTTACCAGGAGGACTTTGAGTTGGATACACATTGGCCTGTGTAGAACTGGGACAACAGAGACTCTTACCAGGAGGACTTTGAGTTGGATACGCGCTACCGTGAGTACGCAGCTGCGGCTTCCAAACATTTGATCGCTTGCCCGTACGTGCGTGCTGCTATGTACGTGTCACGTACGTAACTTTGGGGAAATATGTGTGCTATATGAACTTTGCGGAGGTGAACGGTACTTTGGCCTGTGGGATTGAGTGTGTTGTGCGGGTGTTTGATTTGTATTGGCGGGTTATATAGACGGGAGGGGGGAGGTGTTTGTTATGCGGGATTCATTTGTGGCATATTAAATATAAGCCTGGTTGTGTTGTGGCTAATAGAGTATATATATGTCTTGTGTTTATTTACTGTTTTAGTCATTCCCAGCTGAATATCAGGTCCCACCCGCCTCTCACAGCATCTTCCCTATCTGAATCGCTTCCACTGCCCTCTAGTCCTTCACTCTCACTTTCCTCATCCACAAATCTTTCATCCTCGCTCAAATTAATGGGGTAATCGTCGCTTTCTCGGTCCGAATCGCTCTCGCTGCTGGTGGCCATGATTGTAAACAATGTGCAGATGTGTGGAGCTCCACAACCTGTGACGTCACGCTACTTCCGGTACAGGCAAGGCTTTTTTTATCAGCGACCAAAAGTTGCGAACTTTATCGTCGATGTTCTCTACTAAATCCTTTCAGCAAAAATATGGCAATATCGCGAAATGATCAAGTATGACATAGAATGGACCTGCTATCCCCGTTTAAATAAGAACAACGCATTTCAGTAGGCCTTTAATATTTGCTTACATGTCCCTTGGCAAGTTTCCCTGCAATAAGGCGCTTTTGGTAGCCATCCACAAGCTTCTGCTGGAATTTTGGACCACTCCTCTTGACAAAATTGGTGCAGTTCAGCTAAATGTGTTGCTTTTCTGACATGGACTTGTTTCTTCAGCATTGTCCACAGGCCATTCTAAAACCTTAATTCTAGCCTGATTTAGCCATTCCTTTACCACTTTTGACGTGTGTTTGGGGTAGGGGTGTAACGGTACGTGTATTTGTATTGAACTGTTTCGGTACGGGGGTTCCGGTTCGGTTCGGAGGTGTACCGAACGAGTTTCCACACGAACATATTAAAGTAGCGTAATGCACGTTGTGTAAACAATGCACACCGAGGCACAACACACGGCATGCCAGCAGCTAACGGGCTAGGATAGACTGACCATACGTCCTCTTTTCACCGGACATGTCCTCTTTTGCGGAGCTGTCAGGGCGGAGTTTCTTAAATTCCTCTAACTCAAAATGCCGGACATTTTGAGTTAGGGTTGCGTGTATTTTCAATGTACGTTCAGGGTTAAGAAGGGGTTAAAAACAAAAAAATTTGTGCGCACAGCAGCATTGGTGAGGGAGGGGCAGAGACAAAGAGAGCGAGAGAGTTATGATAAACGCGCATGCGTCGCCAGGCTCTGCTTTTTATCCATAGATTTATCACATTTAATTTTTTATTATCTATAGCAGGGGTGTCAAAAGTGTGCCCCGGAGGCCATTTGCGGCCCACAGCTAATGTTTTAAAGGCCCACGGCACATTCTAAAAATACTATTCAAATAAACAAAAACATAACAAAAGTGAAATAAAAAAGCTTAAAGGTGAAATGTAATTTACAAAAAGTTGCAATGTTGACTAATAAAACCAAGCTGGGTTTTTTTCTTTCAAACTGTCATTGCTCAAAACATAATATTGAATCAAAATCAATGTTATTATGAATTATTGACCTATCCAAGGTTCCCATTACTTCACATCAAATATTACACTAAGAAAAATATTTTTGGTGGAAGATTTTGCAAATTTGGTAAATAAAATAACCCAAAAATGTATACTATGTTGTTTTCTTACTGTACCGAAAATGAACCGAAATACGTACCGAACCGAAATTTTTGTGTACCGTTACACCCCTAGTTTGGGGTCATTTTCCTGTTGGAACACCCAACTACGCCCAACACCCAACCTCCAGGCTGATGATTTTAGCTTGTCCTGAAGAATTTGGAGGTAATCCTCCTTTTTCATTGTCCCATTTACTCTCTGTAAAGCAGCAGTTCCATTGGCAGCAAAACAGGCCCAGAGCATAATACTACCACCACCGTGCTTGACGGTAGGGGTGGTGTTCCTGGGATTAAAGGCCTCACCTTTTCTCCTCCAAACATATTGCTGGGTGTTGTGGCCAAACAGCTCCATTTTTTGTTTCATCTGACATCACATGGACAAAGATAAGACCTTCTGGAGGAAAGTTCTGTGGTCAGATAAAACAAAAATGGAGCTGTTTGGCCACAATACCCAGCAATATGGCAAATTAAAGTTAAAGTTAAAGTTAAAGTACCAATGATTGTCACACACACACTAGGTGTGGTGAAATGTATCCTCTGCATTTGACCCATCCCCTTGCTCACCCCCTGGGAGGTGAGGGGAGCAGTGGGCAGCAGCGTAGCCGCGCCCGGGAATCATTTTTGGTGATTTAACCCCCAATTCCAACCCTTGATGCTGAGTGCCAAGCAGGGAGGTGATGGGTCCCATTTTTATAGTCTTTGGTATGACCCGGCCGGGATTTGAACTCACAACCTACCGATCTCAGGGAGGACACTCTAACCACTAGGCCACTGAGTAGGTATGCTAAATACAAATATACAAATGCTAAAATGCTCAAGTTATCATCAATTACGCTAGTACTTATAAAGTCCTACATTTTGGGTGAGTCCCAAAAAATGTAAATGCTAACAATGCTAATGGTTAGCATGCTAAAAACCTGTGTGTATACATTCTATTAACATGGAAACATTTTTGCCTCGGTAAACAGTGACATTAAAATGCTATTCTCAATGTGATTTGCCCAATGCGAAAATGCTAAAGTTATCACCAATTAAAATAGTACTTATAAAGTCCTACATTTTGGTTGAGTCCCAAAAAATGTAAATGCTAACAATGCTAATGGCTAACATGCTAAAAACCTCTGTATATACATTGTACATTTTGCTTCAATAGACATTGGCAAGAAAAGGCTAAAGTTATCACCAATTAAGATAATACCTATAAAGTCCTAACTTTTGGGTGAGTCCCAAAAAATGTAAATGCTAACAATGCTAATGGCTAGCATGCTAGCAACATGTGCGTATACATTGTATTAACATGAAAAAAGTTTTGCTTCGGTAAACACTGGCTTAAAAGGTTAATCTCAATGTGATATGACAAATGCTAAAATGTTAGTTATCACCAATTAAAATAGTATTTATATAGTCCCAAAAAAATGTTAATGCTAACAACGCTAATGGCTAGCATGCTAGCAACATGTGTGTATGATTGTATTAACATGGAAACATTTTTGCTTCGGTAAACACTGGCGTTAAAAGGTTAATCTCAATGTGATATGACAAATGCTAAAATGTTAGTTAATCAGCAATTAAAATAGTATTTATATAGTCCCAAAAAAATGTAAATGCTAACAATGCTAATGGATATAGAGAACATACAAACCCTTTATTTATTGAATCAAAAATACTGAAATTCCACGACATAGTGAATTTGCAAACAGCTAAAATTATACACAAAGCAAACTATAACCTGCTAGCCAATAATATACAACAATTCTTCTCAACAAAAGAGGAGAAATATAATCTTAGAGAAAAATGTAATTTAAAACATTTGTATGTACGTACAACACTTAAGACCTTCAGTATGTGGAATTAAATGATGGAATGGATTAAGCAAAGCTATCAAACAATGTACTAATATGATCCACTTCAAGAAACTCTTCAAACTTAAAGTGTTTACAAAGTACAAAGAAGAAGATAAACATTCTGAATTTATCTCATCCATCCATCCGTTCATTTTCAAAATAATCTTACTCATCTCACCATATGAAATGTAACTTACTTCACCGAATATTATTTATTTATTTGTTTACTTTTATTGTGATTACTTATGGAGTACATTGTGAATAAATTGAGAACAGGATGTGAACAAAAGTTTTAGCAACTGTTATGTAAAAGAAAAGGGGTAGGATGAAATAAGCTCTGCTTCTTCCTACTCCTTTTCCAACATGTTGAAAAGAGAAACTGGAAATTGTGATGCATCATGTTGTTTGCATGCATGTTCCAAATAAACTCAAAACTCAACAACTCAACTCAACCATGCAAGCAGTTTGTGTGTATACATTGTATTAACATGGAAACATGTTTTCTTCAATAAAAGGCTAATCTTATGTGATATGCTAAATGCTAAAATGCTAAAGTTATCACCAATTAAGAGAGTACTTATAAATTCCTCTCATTTGAATTTTGGGCGAAGCACAAATGTAAATCAGAATTTATTGGGCAGGTATGTTTAACTAGGCTTACCTTACGTCCTCTTTTCACCGGACATGTCCTCGCTTGCGGGGGTGTCCGGGCGGGGTGTCCGGGCGGGGTTTCTTAAATGCCTCAAATGTCTGGCATTTTGAATTAGGGTTGCGTGTATTTTCAATGTACGTCCAGGGTTAAGTTAAAAAGGGGTTAAACAAAACAAACTGTGAAGGTGCGCACGCAGAAACATTCATGAGGGAGGGGCAGAGACACAGAGCGAGAGAGCTAGTGAGTAGAGACAGACATGAAAAACAAGAAATGCCGAAAAGTAAATGCAAATTCACGGATGATTTGTGGAAAAAGTATTTGTGTTTTGGTCCTGGCCGTGACACATGGGAAGCAGAATGCACTGTGTGCAAAGCAGGAACGTGTATATCTGTGGCAAATAAAGATCTATAAGCCCATATCCACACTACAAAGCACAAAACAGCTGTGCAGGGCGAGAGCTCGTCTGCTGTTTTTTGTTTAAATTGAATTAACTTCTTTTGAGGCATTATTTATGTTTAGATTATATACAAGAGGTTATTTTGAATATTTCTACCTCTGCACTTTTTTTCCAAAACTGTGAATGTTACAGGATATAAGTGTGACTTATTTTGTTATACCATCAAGCAGTGTTGGCGTTAACACACTTTTTGTGTCTTTTTAACGCATTGAATCAGAAAGGACGCAGATTTTTTTTATTTTACCATTTGCGGCCCACAGCTAATGTTTTAAAGGCCCACGGCACATTCTAAAAATTCTATTAAAATAAACAAAAACATAACAAAAGTGAAATAAAAAAGCTTAAAGGTGAAATGTCATTTAGAAAAAGTTGCAATGTTGACTAATAAAACAAAAATGTTTTTTTTTTTTTCAAACTGTCATTGCTCAAAACATAATATTGAATCAAAATCAATGTTATTATGAATTATTGACCTATCCAAGGTTCCCATTACTTCACATCAAATATTACACTAAGAAAAATATTTTTGGTGGAAGATTTTGCATATTTTGTATGTTTGCCATAAAAAACGTAGTTTTGTTTGACAAAAAAGGGCGGAAAACAAACAAACAAAAAACACAACATAAAAAAACTAAAACATTTTGAAATGATGGATGGATGTGAAGTTAAGGTAGACTCCAGAGATGTAGGCGTTAAATATAAAATGTATGTACACCCTGTCACACCATTATCATCATTTCATGACCCAAGCAAAACACTTTTTACACTTTTATACTGAAATAAACACACCTACAACTTATTCAATAAAAACATAGAAAAAACTAGCAGCAGTGGTAAAGTTTAGATCCATGAAGGAAAGAAGAAAGTGAATTAATGTTTATAACTGAGTACATTTACATATGTATACACATTTGTTTTATTTTGTATTCTTTTTTTTAATGAATGAAGTAACGTTTATGACAACCTTTTTCCAAAACACAATATAGAATGTGAGATATAACAGCATACATTTATAATTTATTTTCAAAACGCTTACAAAAAAGTGGGACCCCAAAAATGTACTGTGGCACCCCATTTTTATGACTTGATGGGGTCCCGGACCCCATTTTGAAAATTCCTAGTGCCAACACTACTGTCAACATAGGAGAAAAAATGTTTTTTAAAAAAAATATATTACTTATAAAGCAAGTTCGAGTATCATTGGCAAATTTTCACCTAGTCCCGGCCTTGGCGTGCTGCCCGCCTTGGCACGCATATACTGTATGTGTCCTCTTTTGGGGATTGCACAATATGGTCAGCCTAGTTTAACTCACAAGGACTTTGACTTGGTAGACTGTGCTCTTTGTTCAATGTAAACAGTAAATATTAACGAGTAACTAAAAATGTAAAAAGCTAATATGTGCGAGGCTAATCAGTGGTGGATAGAGCAAAGGGATGATGACGTGAGCATGAGTTGGTCCATTCACAGTGACAGATCAATCAGACGGATATCCTGAGAGAAGAAAGTTGTGGTCGCGCTCTGTGATCTGGAAGGGAGATGTTTGAGCAGTTTGGTCTGCAGTGATGCGCCCTGCCCGTATCGTGACCTTGGACCTGTATAAGTGAAGGTCGGCACCGATGCAGTCCTAATTGTCTTGAGCTTGTCAAATACAACTGTGGGAAACAGATCAAGTCAAAAGTCCCACTGCGTTTATTGTTCCACCAAAGTCCCGAGCTCAGCTTGCTGACTAACACACACTCATCACCGCACTGCTGACTCGGTCGCCACGGTAACCACCAGCATCATCTTCTTGCCAGCTGGAAAAGTGCATGTCATGTTGGCTTTTTGTCCTCCTTGTTTTTCGCTGCTGCTCAAAATAATTTTGCCCTCCCCCCGCTCAGGTTTGAACCGGACCAGCACTTTCTCCTGCGAGGCCCAGAACAACAAGGGCGTGGCCGCCTCCGGATCGGGCACCGTCACCGGTAAGACCCCATCATTTAGGGTAAAATAACTGCCGTCTCACCACCTGTGAATGCTAACAATGCTAATGGCTAGCAAATAGCAGCATGTGTGTATACATTGTATTAACATGGAAACATATTTGCTTCAATAGAGTGGCAATGAGAGGCTAAATAAGATATGCCAAATGCTAAAATGCTAAAGTTATCACCAATTAAAATACAAAACCCAAAAGCAGTGAAGTTGTCACGTTGTGTAAATGGTAAATAAAAAGAGAATACAATGATTTGCAAATCCTTTTCAACGTATATTCAATTGAATAGACTGCAAAGACAAGATATTTCATGTTCACACTGAGAAACTTGTTTTTTTTTTGCAAATAATCATGAACTTAGAATTTAATGGCAGCAACACATTGCAAACAAGTTGTCACAGGGGCATTTTTACCACTGTGTTACATGGCCTTTCCTTTTAACAACACTCAGTAAATGTTTGGGAACTGAGGAGACACATTTTTTAAGCTTTTCAGGTGGAATTATTTCCCATTCTTGCTTGATGTACAGCTTAAGTTGTTCAACAGTCTCCCTTCTCATATTTTAGGCTTCATATTGGGGCACACATGTTCAACGGGAGACAGGTCTAGACTACAGGCAGGCCAGTCTAGTACCCACACTCTTTTACTATGAAGCCACGCTGTTGTAACACGTGGCTTGGCATTGTCTTGCTGAAATAAGCAGGGGCGTCCATGATAACGTTGCTTGGATGGCAACATATGTTGCTCCAAAAGCTGTATGTACCTTTCAGCATTAATGGCGCCTTCACAGATGTGTAAGTTACCCATGTCTTGGCCACTAATACACCCCCATACCATCACACATGCTGCCTTTTACACTTTGCGCCTAGAACAATCCTCTTTGGTCCGGAGGACACGACGTCCACAGTTTCCAAAAACAATTTTAAATGTGGACTCGTCAGACCACAGAACACTTTTCCACTTTGCGTCAGTCCATCTTAGATGAGCTCAGGCCCAGTGAAGCCGGCAGTGTTTCTGGGTGTTGTTGATAAATGGCTTTCGTTTTGCATAGTAGAGTTTTAACTTGCACTTACAGATGTAGCGACAAACTGTAGTTACTGACGGTGGTTTTCTGAAGTGTTCCTGAGCCCATGTGGTGATATCCTTTACACACTGTCGCTTTTTGACGCAGTACCGCCTGAAGGATCGAAGGTCCGTAAGATCATGGCTTACGTGCAGTGATTTCTCCAGATTCTCTGAACCTTTTGATGATATTACGGAGCGTAGATGGTGAAATCCCTAAATTCCTTGCAATAGCTGCTTGAGAAATGTTGTTCTTAAACACGCATTTGTTGACAAAGTGGTGACCCTCGCCCCATCCTTGTTTGTGAATGACTGAGCATTTCATGGAATCTGCTTTTATACCCAATCATGGCACCCACCTGTTCCCAATTAGCCTGTTCGCCTGTGGGATTTTTCCAAAGTGTTTCCTCAACTTTCTCAGTCTTTTTTGCCTCTTGTGCCAGCTTTTTTGAAACATGTTGCAGGCATCAAATTCCAAATACAGCTGATATTTGCAAAAAATAACGTTTTCCAGTGTGAACATGAAATATCTTGTCTTTGCAGTCTATACAATTGAATATAAGTTGAAAATGATTTACAAATCATTGTATTCTGTTTTCATGTACCATTTACACAACGTGACAACTTCACTGCTTTTGGCTTTTGTAGTATTTATAAAGTCTTCAATTTTGGGTGTATTCCAAAAGAATGTAAATGCTAACAATGCTAATGGCTAACATGCTACAAACCTCTGTTTATACATTGTGTTAACATGGAAACATATTTTGCTTCAATGGACAGTGGCAATAAAAGACTAAAGTTATCACCAATTAAGAGAATACTTATAAAATCCTAACTTTTGGGTGAGTGCCAAAAAATGGAAATGCTAACGATGCTAATGGTTAGCCACATGTGTGTATTATTGTATTAACATGGAAACATGTTTTGGGCACCGTCACCGGTAAGACGTGATCATTTTTTGATCTGTTTTTTTTTAGAGATGTCCGATAAATGCTTTAAAATGTAATATCGGACATTATCAGTATCGTTTTTTTTATTATCGGTATCGTTTTTCTTTCTTTATTATTATTATTATGTTTTATTAAATCAACATAAACAACACAAGATACTCTTACAATTAGTGCACCAACCCAAAAAACCTCCCTCCCCCATTTACACTCATTCACACAAAAGGGTTGTTTCTTTCTGTTATTAATATTCTGCTTCCTACATTATATATCAATATATATCAATACAGTCTGCAAGGGATACAGTCCGTAAGCAAACATGATTGTGCGTGCTGCTGCTCCACTAATAGTACTAACCTTAATTTTACAAATTTTCATTAATTACTAGTTTCTATGTAACTGTTTTTATTTTGTTTTACTTTCTTTTTTATTCAAAAAAATGTTTTTAATTTATTTATCTTATTTTATAATTTTTTTTAAAAAGGACCTTATCTTCACCATACCTGGTTGTCCAAATTAGGCATAATAATGTGTTAATTCCACGACTGTATATATCGGTATCGGTTGATATCGGAATTGTTAATTTAAAAAAAATTTTTTTTTTTTTTTTTACCGGAATCGGTAATTAAGAGTTGGACAATATCGGATATCGGCAAAAAAGACATTATCGGACATCCCTATTTTTTTGGTAAAATAACTGTTTGTTGTCTCAGTGCTGCCGTCGCCGCCTCGCCACCTGAGGGCCGCCAACGTCACGCCGACCAGCCTCCTCCTGTCATGGCGGCCCGGCTTCGGGGGCGACTACCCGGTGGTGCGCTGCTCCGTGCAGGTGAGACGACACGTTGGGACTGGAAAACCAGAATGGTGGGGTCGGGTTTCGCTCTCTCCCCACCGACTAATCTCCATGCAGCCTGCCTCTCTCGCTCGGCGGCTATTACGGCGAGCGGCGCCACCCCTAAACGTCTGCTTCTAATAAAGCTGCCTCTCGCCCAAGACCCCGCACCCCCCAACCTCCCGACTCCCTCCCTCGCTGGGACGGGGGAATGAGGCGAGGGGCCCGGCCCGGCAGAACGGGGGGAAAATGTGAGCGTAACATTTGAGTGTGAGGCAGGAAGATGAAAGACGTGAGTCAGACGTGAGGAACCATCTTTAAAGAGTTCCTAGAACAAGAGGAAGCTGTGTCAGGTATAAACACTCTGAGCCATGCAAGGAGAATGTAGTCACTAGTCTTGATTGTAGCCTGGACGTGACTCATGAGGTCAGGAATGACACACACACACACACACACACACACACACACACACACACACACACACACACACACACACACACACACACACACACACACATACACACACGTTCTTGTATTCTTGAAACCTCCGAAAAATGCCTACCTCTTTAAGACCACCCTTTCTAGATATATAAATATTTGTATTTACAACATTAATAATACATACATACTATGCAAATATACATTTTTTTGTTTATAGTTGGTTTTTAATCTTCATTATTTACTTCAAGTTATTACAGTATGTGTCTATATACATTTTTTTTTTTTTTTTGATTAATGTTGGCCAAAGGGAGCGCATTTCAACTTCTTACACACACTTGTTATTTCATATGTTGGCCAGAGGGGGAGCACTTTTAAAAGCGACACAAAGTCAATTTGAAAAATCCCTCCTTTTTGGGGCCACCCTAATTTTGATAGATTTCACCAGCTGGGGTGCAAATGAGGTCTCTATTTTTTGTTTTTGGTAATGTGCTTAAGGCCTGTGACAAAGGAGTCACGGACCACAGATGGCCCCTGTGCCGCACTTTGGGCAAGCCAGCTGTAGAAGCTAACTGTTAATGGCCACTATAGTCTTAATACCGTCGTGTATTAGTTCATCCTACGGTCACAATTTTCCTCTTTTCCCCTCAATTTTCCTCTTTGGATGAATAGGGAAGTCCTTCTTTAGCTGCCGTCTAGTTTTTTCATACTGTATATTGCTGCCTTTGCACCTGTCAATGTTTACTTTTGTATGCACATTAAATCAACAAAAAATCTTGACTTTGGAGCAATGTTCACGGACTCTAGTATTTGCTTCTCTGTTAGATGCAATGGTTTTCCATATTGGGACCATGATTTCGGTCCTAACTTGTTCACCGGTCCTCATATGGACGGTACTTTTCCTTGTTGATGTCTCAAGAAGGGTAGAAATACAAGAACACACACACACACACATGTACACACACACACACACACAATTTCCCTCTTTTTGCCCTCAACTTTCCTCTTTTTTTCTCTTTTTCCCCCTCAATTTTTCTCTTTTTCTTCCTCTTTTTTTCTCTTTTTTCCCCTCAATTTTTCTCTTTTTCTTCCTCATTTTTTCTTTTCCCCCTCAATTTTCCTCTGTTTTCCCTCAATTTTCCTTTTTTTTTCCTTTTTCCCTCCTCAATTTTCCTCTTTTTATCCTCTTTTTTTCCCCTCAGTTTTCCTCGTTTTCCCCTCAATTTTCCTCTTTTTTTCCTCTCAATTTTCCTCTTTTTCCCCCTCAATTTTCCTCTTTTTTTCCCCTTAATTTTCCTCTTTTTCCCCCTCAATTTTCCTCTTTTACCACTCAATTTTCCTCTTTTCCCCCCTCAATTGTTCTCTTTTTCTTCCTCAATTTTCCCTTTCCCCCTCAATGTTCCTCTGTTTTCCCTCAATTCTCCTGTTTTGCCCTCAATTTTCCTCTTTTTTCCCTCAATTTTCCTTTTTCCCTCCTCAATTTTCTTTCCCCGCCTCAATTTTACTAATTTTTTCTCAATTTTCCTTTTTTCCCCTCAATTTTCCTCTTTTTTTCCTCAATTTTCCTCTTTCTCCCTCAATTTTTGTATTTTTCCCCTCAATTGTCCTTTCTTCCACTTCAATTTTCCTTTTTTCCCCTCAACTATCCTCTTTTCCTCCTCAATTTTCCTCTTTATCCACTCAATTGTTCTCTTTTTCTTCCTCAATTTTCCCTTTCCTCTTTAATTTTCCTCTGTTTTGCCCTCAATTTTCCTCTTTTTTTCCCTCAATTTTCCCTTTTCCCTCCTCAATTTTCTTTCCCCGCCTCAATTTTACTCATTTTTTCCTCAATTTTCCTTTTCCCCCTCAATTTTTGTAATTTTCCCCTCAATTGTCCTTTCTTCCCCTTCAATTATCCTCTTTTTCCCCTCAATTGTCCTCTTTTATTCCACTAAAATTTCCTCTTTTTCCACTCAATTTTCCTCTTTTCCCCCTCAATTTTTCCTCTTTTCACCCCCCAATTTTCCTCTTTTTTTCCCTCAATTTCCTCCTTTTTCCCCTTTATTTCCCTCTTTTCCCCGTCAATTATCCTCTTTTCCCCCTATATTTTCCTCTTTTATTCCACTAAATTTTCCTCTTTTTCCACTCAATTTTCCTCTTTTCCCCCTCAATTTTTCCTCTTTTCACCCCCCAATTTTCCTCTTTTTTTCCCTCAATTTCCTCCTTTTTCCCCCCTCAATTCCCTCTTTTTCCCTTCCATTTTCCGCTTGTTTTCTTAATTTTCTTCTTTTTTTACCTTCAAATTTCATCCTTGTTTTTCCTCAATGTTCCTCTTCCTCAAAGGGTGCACACATCTCTGTACATAATGTAAGTATGCAGGACGAGGAGTAGCTAAACATGCTTCACTCCACACCGTAGGAGGAAACAATCATGGCCGTTACTATAATTGAGGACACAGAGGTCATGTCCTCAGTCATTTTTGAAGTGACAAAAAGAAAATGATGTGACAGACTGCAAATATACTTTGTGTAGGACGTGGTGTGCACTGTACATCACCATGCGGTAGATCAATATATGATCTTTGGTCACGCGCAGCTTGCCCCACTCCAAACACCAACAAGGTCACGCAATGAATGCAGAAGATGGGCTTTGTGATTCGTGGGTCGGCGGCCAGTTTTGCGTGAAGGAGCACATGTCAAAGGCGCTTCATTTATAATTTGACCCCAAATGTATTCCTGGCCACATCATGCTGTCACTGATTAGATAATGGCCACACATTTCCTCCCAGAACTTTTGCTACCTCGTGGTGCGCGTCACTAGTACAGAAAGTCTTGGGTTCAAATCCATGTCGTTGTGAATTTTAAAGATACGGTAATGTCGACATTATATAATACGCTAAACTTAAGCTGAGTAATAAAAAAGTGGATTGTTGCTTAAAGGCCTACTGAAACCCACTACTACCGACCACGCAGTCTGATAGTTTATATATCAATGATGAAATCTTAACATTATAACACATGCCAATACGGCCGGGTTAACTTATAAAGTGACATTTTAAATTTGCCGCTAAACTTCCGGTTCGAAACGCCTCTGAGGATGACGTATGCGTGTGACGTAGCCCGGCGAACACGGGTATGCCTTCCACATTGAAGCCGATACGAAAAAGCTCTGTTTTCATTTCATAATTCCACAGTATTCTGGACATCTGTGTTCGTGAATCTGTTTCAATCATGTTCATTGCATTATGGAGAAGGAAGCCGAGCAAGCAAAGAAGAAAGTTGTCGGTGCGAAATGGACGTATTTTTCGAACGTAGTCAGCAACAACAGTACACAGCCGGCGCTTCTTTGTTTACATTCCCGAAAGATGCAGTCAAGATGGAAGAACTCGGATAACAGAGACTCTAACCAGGAGGACATTTGATTTGGATACACAGACGCCTGTAGAGAACTGGGACAACACAGACTCTTACCAGGATTACTTTGATTTGGATGACAAAGACGCAGACGTGCTACTGTGAGTATGCAGCTTTGGCTTTTTTTTGCGTATGTACGTAACTTTTTTAAAATATATAAGCTTTATGAACCTTGGGTTAGGTGAACGGTCTTTTGGGCTGAGTGATTGTGTGTGTTGATCATGTGTTTGAATTGTATTGGCGTGTTCTATGGAGCTAGGAGCTAGCAGAGGAGCTAGGAGCTAGCATAACACGTACCGTACGTGCGCGTCACGTACGTAACTTTTTAAAAATATATAAGCTTTATGAACCTTGGGTTAGGTGAACGGTCTTTTGGGCTGAGTGATTGTGTGTGTTGATCGGGTGTTTGAATTGTATTGGCGTGTTCTATGGAGCTAGGAGCTAGCAGAGGAGCTAGGAGCTAGCATAACAAACACGCAGGTGTTATTATGCAGGATTAATTTGTGGCATATTAAATATAAGCCTGGTTGTGTTGTGGCTAATAGAGTATATATATGTCTTGTGTTTATTTACTGTTGTAGTCATTCCCAGCTGAATATCAGGTACCGTGAGTATGCAGCCTTGGCTGCTAAACATTCGATAACTTGACCGTATGTGCGCGTCACGTACGTAACTTTTTAAAAATATATAAGCTTTATGAACCTTGGGTTAGGTAAGCGGTCTTTTGGGCTGAGTGATTGTGTGTGTTGATCAGGTGTTTGAATTGTATTGGCGTGTTCTATGGAGCTAGGAGCTAGCAGAGGAGCTAGGAGCTAGCATAACAAACACGCAGGTGTTTTTATGCAGGATTAATTTGTGGCATATTAAATATAAGCCTGGTTGTGTTGTGGCTAATAGAGTATATATATGTCTTGTGTTTATTTACTGTTGTAGTCATTCCCAGCTGAATATCAGGTCACCCCCGGCTCTCACAGCATCTTCCCTATCTGAATAGCTTCAACTCCCCACTAGTCCTTCACTTGCACTTTACTCATCCACAAATCTTTCATCCTCGCTCAAATTAATGGGGAAATTGTCGCTTTCTCGGTCCGAATCTCTCTCACTTCATGCGGCCATCATTGTAAACAATAGGGAACTTTGCGTATATGTTCAACTGACTACGTCACGCTACTTCCGGTAGGTGCAAGCCTTTTTTTTATCAGATACCAAAAGTTGCAATCTTTATCGTCGTTGTTCTATACTAAATCCTTTCAGCAAAAATATGGCAATATCGCGAAATGATCAAGTATGACACATAGAATAGATCTGCTATCCCCGTTTAAATAAAAAAAATTCATTTCAGTAGGCCTTTAAGGTAATATTATTTAAACGGGGCTGGGATTGGTGATTTCAGCCTTTCAAAGCTCCTCTTGGACCAAATTTGGACCTGGCTGTTTCTCAAATCCTAGTCACGGCCCTGGATACATCAGCTAACCGCTAAATGCAAACCAGTGCTCCTGAATACAAATATCGATTTTATCGATACAAAATACAAGAGCTGTATATAGTTGATACTACAATGATTATATTGATATTTCTTATTATCACAAAAACTTTTGGCATTTTTTTTTTATTGTTTACAACAGGGATGTCAAACTCAAATACAGAGTGGGCCAAAATGTAAAACTGAACAAAGCTGCGGGCCAAGGTTGAACAAATTCAGCTTTTAATAGGGACCCAAACAAGTTTTACATTGAATATTGAACAAGCAAGGCTTATATAACTTTATAGTGACATGCAAAATCCAGTTTCAAATAATAATAATAATAATAATTAAAAAATATAAATGGCATATCAAATACAATTTAAATAAAAATGTAATGCCTCTTTTCTATTTGCAGCCTTCTGAGGTAAATATCAACATTAACTTTTTCCACAGGCTAATAAATTTGAAAATAAAACCACAATGAATAAACCAACCATTCAAGACTTTAAACTGCTTAGTTTGCAACACACTGATCTAATCTGATGTGCCCAAGCCAGATACCTGCCATCTTTTCTTGGATGCTAGTTCATTCATGTCGGGGCTCAGGCTTTGAGCTGAGGCAACCTTCATTATTGAACAAAGTTGTTCATCAGTCATTATATCTCGTCCACCTGGACCACAGTCTTGGGGGCGTGCTTTAATTGCACTGCGTGTATCGTCCTCCACGAGCTGTCGTCACGACTGCTTTTCATCCATTCTAACAACGTGCCGGCCCGATCACAAAATATGTGCGACTTCAGCACGCACACACACGTAAATGCAATGCATACTTGGCCAACAGCGATACAGGTTACACTGACGGTGCCCGTATAAATAACTTTAACACTGTTACAAATATGCGCCACACTGTGAATCCACACCAAACAAGAATGACAAACACATTTCGGGAGAACATCCGCACTGTAACACGATATAAACACAACAAAACAAATACCCAGAATCCCATACAGCCCTAACTCTTCCGGGCTGCAATATACACCCCCGCTACAATGTAATTATAGTAGTATCGACTACATTGTACTTGGTATCATTACAGTGGATGTCAGGTCAAGATCCACCCATGGCATTTGTTTACATTGTTTACTACGGTGTGTAGTGAAGCATGTTTAGCTATTCCTCGTCCTCCAGTGATAATGGTACTTGCAAGCAGGGGCGCCGAAAAGGGGGGGTAAAGGAGACGGATTCTAGGGGCCCATGATGGAGGGGGGCCCAGAGAGGCCCCTAACGATGATGAAATTATAATGTTGCCGCCGTGTTGGGGGCCCTGTAAAGATTCTTTTCATGGGGCCCAAAATCCCTAGCGGCGCCCCTGCTTGCAAGAAAGGTACTTTATTTGTCGCCATTTTCCTTTTTCCCTCATCAATTTTCCTCTTTTATCCTCAAATTTCTTTCCCCGCCTCAATTTTCCTCTTTTTTTCCTAAATTTTCCTCTTTCTCCCTCAATTTTTGTATTTTTCCCCTCAATTGTCCTTTTTCTCCCTCAATTTTCCTATTTTTTTCCACTCAATTTTCCTTTTTTTCCACTCAATTTTCCTTTTTCCACTCAGTTTTCCCTCTTTTTCCACTCAGTTTTCCCTCTTTTTCCACTCAGTTTTCCTCTTTTTCCTCACAATTTTCCTCTTTTCCCTTTCAATTTTCTTCTTTTACCCCTCAATTACCTCTTTTTTTCCCAATTTTCCTCTTTTTTTCCCTCAATGTTCCTCTTTCTCCCTCAATTTTTGTATTTTTCACCTCAATTGTCCTTTTTCCCCCCTCAATTTTCCTCTTTTTGCACTAAATTTTTCCTTTTTTCCCCCTCAATTTTCCTCTTTTCCCCCTCAATTTCCTCTTTTTTCCCTCAATTTTCCTCTTTATTTCCTCAAAAAACGTACTTTATTTGTCGCCATGGTGGCGAGGATTAGTGATTTAGAAGTAGCTAAAACACAGATGGACGTTAGCTGCTAGCTCGCTAGCCATGTCTTAAAGCACCTCTTCCTGAGGGCGTTTCAGTGTTATAACTTCACCTTTATTGTTAGTTTTTAGGCCAAAATGCATCCGTTCTCCAATTTCTGTCGTACACGCTGTGTCTGCTTGTAAGTACTCCGTGTGTGTGCGCTGCCGAACATGCTCCTCTGCTCGTAAAACCAGCAATGTCACGACGCGCCGTCATGCCCGTTAAAAAAAAAATGGTGGGGGTGACCGGTACTTTTTAGAGGCAGTATAGTACCGAATATGATTCATTAGTATCGCAGTACTATGCTAGTACCAGTATACCGTACAACCCTACTCGGGTGTGACACTTTCTTCAAGTTGTTGTATAAGATGGGACCAGGATGATTAACTGAATGCGGTATTTTTAATCTTAGACCTCATCCGGGGACGCAGACAACAACCAGAACGTCAACATCCCGCCGGCTGAGCTCCTCTTGGAGGATTTGGAGCCGCACAGCGACTACGCCTTCAGGGTGTCGTGCCACAGCAGCCAGGGGCCGTCTGACTGGTCGCCCTGGGTCCAGGTGCACACGGCAGAAGGAGGTAAGCGCCTGGAACACGGTCCATAAACACAACACGGGGGCTTTTGGCACACGTGCAGACTGCTGGTGGTAAAAAGGTTACTCCGTTCCAAACGTAGGCGTCAGCTCCCAGCATGCACTGCGGTGGAAACAGGAAGGAGTCCGAAAAGAGAAGTAACTCCCCTGACATAGCAGTCATGGAGGTGTTTGATGGACTGGACATCAGTCAAGTTTCACTTCTTAATTCAGCAAACAAAAAAGTGACTTTTGTTGCTTTCCACAGGAAGACCAGCATAAAGTCAGAGCCCAGACAGCAGGTTATCTTGTTATACCGCCGCCATCTTTGAGAGGCTTTAAAAGACTCCCCAAAGGACGTCATGCTTTATGTCAAACGTCTCAAACGCTGCTGCATGTGGTTCTCATTGGGGAGCTACGCAACATAAATATCTGCTCAAGTAGGCCAACACGTGTCCGCTAAAACCTGCAAGAAGAACATTGGAATGGTTTCCTCTGCAGCTGCAACAGCGTCCAGTCTTCTGCAAGAGTTCTGTCCATCTGTGAGGTGATCACTGATGTGACCAAACTCTGGGAACAGCAAAGGGTCCTCCCTTAGAGCAGGGGTGTCCAAACTTTTTCCACTGAGGGCCGCACACGGAAAAATTAAAGCATGCGGGGGCCATTTTGATAGTTTTCATTTTCAAATCATAACAAAATATATGGATTTTGGGTTTTTTTTTACCTTTAGGGCTCCCGGGGACCATAAAGGGTCTAAGTCATTAAAATGTTAAAAACATGTCAAAATATTTTTTTATTTTTTTTATTTAACGCTTACAGTAAATCTCTACAGTATATCAACTTCAGGTTGATATAAAATTTAAAAAACCAAAAAGGTTTTATACCTTTTCTGTCAAGACAACTTTGTTTTTTATAATACAAGTGAAATATGCAGTATTTCCCCCACTGCCCAAAACATTCAGAAAGCAATGTTTCATGTGAAGTAATTAGAGCCTTAAAAACATCAATAATGCAAGCCACCATTGATATTAATTCATTGTTATTTTTGATTAATCACAGTGAAAAGATAAATAAAATCCCATTAAATATCTTTAGGATACAAAAGGTGCCCCACTCAAAGTGATACATTTGTATTAGGTTTTTTTTACTTTCAACACTTAAGCTACGAGATCAACTTCAGATATATCTGTCAATTTTAGGTTTGAACTATTATTTTGTTTGTTTTATGCTCTTTTGTCAAAGAAAACGTTGATGTTTTTGTATGGCAACCACACAATATATGCAATATTTTCCACATAAAACATTTTAAAGTGAAATATTTGAAATAATTGGAGCCTTGAATAGGTCAATAATTCATTATGACATTGTTTTTTTTGTTTTTTTTTAGCAATGGCAAAAAAAGACAAATAAAGAGACAAAAGAAAAAAAAACTCATTCTACTTTTTTTAATGTTTATTTTTAATTTTTGCAACAGCATTTCCAGAATGTGTGGTGGGCCGGTAAACAATTAGCTGCGGGCCGCAAATGGCCGCACTGTGGACACCCCTCCTTTAGAGGGTTCCCATGAAGGGGGAAGGATAAAATAGTACATAACAAAGTCTCTCGTCCAGCTTGTCATTGAGGTGGAAGCATATTACTATAGGTGGATTGCTTATTATTTTTATTGGATAGTAATCTGTTTATTTCAATTGTTAGTTTTTTCTTTATTACCTGTTGTGTAATTTAATTTATTTTTACCCCATATTTGTTCCCACTACCGCACCTTAAATTGGAGTCCTTAATCTCGTTATATGCAGATATAATGACAATAAAGTCCATTCTGTTCCATTCTATTCCATACAATAGTCCATAAGTCCTTAAAAGGGACCACTAAAGACTTTTTTTTAATTTGTATTTTTTTTTATTTTTAAGAATTGATTAATCAATCCAACAAAACAATACACAACAATACCATAATAATGCAATCCAATTCCAAAACCAAACCCGACCCAGCAACATTCAGAATAGCAATAAACAGAGCATTTGAACCTAATAAAAAAAAAAATTGAGTTGGAAGCATACAATAGTCCATAAGTCCTTAAAAGGACCAGTAAGGACTCTAGTCCATCAAATATTTTAGTTAGAAACATATGATCGTCCATAACATTGTTCTAGGATAAAGAAGAGACCACTAAGGACTCTAGTCCATCAAATATTTTAGTTAGAAACATACGATCGTCCATAACATCGTTCTAGGATAAAGAAGAGACCACTAAGGACTCTAGTCCATCAAATATTTTAGTTAGAAACATACGATCGTCCATAACATCGTTCTAGGATAAAGAAGAGACCAGTAAGGACTCTAGTCCACTTGTCATTGAGTTGGAAGCATACAATAGTCCATAACATCTTGCTAGGATAAAGTAGGGACCACTAAGGACTCTAGTCAAGCTTGTTATTGAGTTGGAAGCATACAATAGTCCATAACATCTTGCTAGGATAAAGAAGAGACCACTAAGGACTCTAGTCCATCAAATAATTGAGTTAGAAACATACAATAGTCCATAACATCTTTCAAGGATAAAGAAGAGACCAGTAAGGACTCTAGTCCACTTGTAATTGAGTTGGAAGCATACAATAGTCCATAACATCTTGCTAGGATAAAGTACGGACCACTAAGGACTCTAGTCCACTTGTCATTGAGTTGGAAGCATACAATAGTCCATAACATCTTTCTAGGATAAAGTACGGACCACTAAGGACTCTAGTCCACTTGTCATTGAGTTGGAAGCATACAATAGTCCATAACATCTTGCTAGGACAAAGTACGGACCACTAAGGACTCTAGTCCACTTGTCATTGAGTTGGAAGCATACAATAGTCCATAACATCTTGCTAGGGTGAAGTAGGGACCACATAGGACTCTAGTCGAGCTTGTTGAGTTGAGTTGAGTCCACTAAGGACTCTAGTGCATCAAATAATTCAGTCAGAAACATACACTAGTCCATAACATCTTGCTAGGATAAAGAAGAGACCACTAAGGACTCTAGTCCATCAAATAATTGAGTTAGAAACATACAATAGTCCAAAACATCTTTCAAGGATAAAGAAGAGACCAGTAAGGAATTTAGTCCACTTGTAATTGAGTTGGAAGCATACAATAGTCCATAACATCTTGCTAGGATAAAGTAGGGACCACTAAGGACTCTAGTCGAGCTTGTTGAGTTGAGTTGAGTCCACTAAGGACTCTAGTGCATCAAATAATTCAGTTAGAAACATACACTAGTCCATAACATCTTGCTAGGATAAAGAAGAGACCACTAAGGACTTTAGTCCATCAAATAATTGAGTTAAAAACATACAATAGTCCATAACATCTTTCAAGGATAAAGAAGAGACCAGTAAGGACTCTAGTCCACTTGTCATTGAGTTGGTAGCATACAATAGTCCATACTGTCCTGTTAGGATAAAGTAGGGACCAGTAAGGACTTTAGTCCATCAAATAACTGAGTTAGAAACATACCATAGTCCACGATGTCTTGCTATGATAAAGTAGGGACCAGTAAGGACTTTAGTACAACAAATAATTGAGTTAGAAACATACAATAGTCCATAATGTCTTGTTAGGATCAAGTAGGGACCAGTAAGGACTTTAGACTAAAGTCCTTACTGGTCCCTACTTGATCCTAACAAGACATTATGGACAATTGTACTAAAGTTTAGTACAACAAATAATTGAGTTAGAAACATACAATTGTCCATAATGTCTTGTTAGGATAAAGTAGGGACCAGTAAGGACTTTAGTCCACTTGTCAATGAGTTGATAGCATAAAATAGTCCACGATGTTATGCTATGATAAAGTAGGGACCAGTAAGGACTTTACTCCATCAAATAATTGAGTTAGAAACATACCATAGTCCATAACATCTTGTTATGATAAAGTAGGGACCACTGAGGACTTTAGTCCAACAAATAATTGAGTTAGAAACATACAATAGTCCATAATGTCTTGTTTGGATAAAGTAGGGACCAGTAAGGATTTTAGTCCAACAAATAATTGAGTTAGAAACATACAATAGTCCATAATGTCTTGTTAGGATAAAGTAGGGACCAGTAAGGACTTTAGTCCAACAAATAATTGAGTTAGAAACATACAATAGTCCATAATGTCTTGTTAGGATAAAGTAGGGACCAGTAAGGACTTTAGTCCAACAAATAATTGAGATAGAAACATACAATAGTCCATAATGTCTTGTTAGGATAAAGTAGGGACCAGTAAGGACTTTAGTCCAACAAATAATTGAGTTAGAAACATACAATAGTCCATAATGTCTTGTTAGGATAAAGTAGGGACCAGTAAGGACTTTAGTCCAACAAATAATTGAGTTAGAAACATACAATAGTCCATAATGTCTTGTTAGGATAAAGTAGGGACCACTGAGGACTTTAGTCCAACAAATAATTGAGTTAGAAACATACAATAGTCCATAATGTCTTGCTAGGAAAAAGGGACACCTAAGGTATCTAAGGTCCAAACATTGTATTCCAAGTCTTGCTAGTTTGTGTCCATGTGTTTGTGATAGAACAACAATGTGCTTCATCCAGACACAAAGTTCCAAAATGGTGTCCTCCACCTCCTTCCCCTTCGGGCTATTTGGGTCCAGCCACTTGTTGAGTTGACTTGCGGCGGTGCGACGCCTTCAACAGCACCGCTGAGGAATTTACAAAGCCACAAAGTCTGTCTTTCTGTCTTGGTGTTTCATTTCCCTCCTTTCTGACCTCACGTGACCCCACATGTAGCAAAGCACTGTGGGAAAACACCACAACAAGAGAAAAGAAAGGCTACTAGTGGGAAGACGTGGGGGGGGGGGGGGGGGGACTAAGTTCCCAGTGTTCCCTATAGAAGAGCCCCCAAAGGATGGAGGGGGGAGGGGAAACATCTTCATCCTGATAACTTCCAACATTACTTTGTCCTTTTTAAATCATCTTTAACAAGATCACACTTCTTTTTAAATCATCTTTAACAAGATCACACTTCTTTATTTCTTTTTAAATCATCTTTAACAAGATGACACTTCTTTACTTGTGTATATTTATATATGTGTATATATATCAGGGCCAACGTTCCCTCTAAGGTGCGCGCCTGTGCAATTACGCACTGCTCAAGCGTCCTCTGCACACGGCAAATATATGCCACGCACAAAATCAAATAAAATTAAAGCTGCAAGCAGCGTTGGTCGGGCCCGCATATTTGGCAGGTGCTAGTCCTAAGTGTCCAAAAACTTTTGTCTACTGTTAGTCCTAAGTGTCCCAATACTTTTGTTGACATCAGTGCAGTGGTACAGTGGTTCTATGAAGGCTCGTAAAATCACAGCAGCATTATCAGCGCAGCGGTTCTTTGAAGGCTCGTAAAATCAAAACCATAGCACTTATCAAAACTCTTTGAGTATCCGTCAATCAGAAGGGTTCAATCTCTCTCTTGTAGTAGTTTGAAGCCGAAACGACAAACGCGTTAAGAGGAGAGAATGTTTGATGTTTGGTGACCGCTTTTTACAAAAATTTAGTTTTGAAGGGGGGATATCAAACTTCCTGTTGATTTTTGCTGAAGGGTGTCAATCTATGAAATGTAGGTCTAAATGAGACCTACATAGAGGTTTTTGTTTCATGTCTCTAAGACGTTCCTACCGGAAGTTACAAGCAGTTTTGTCTGTGTTTTCCTCTGAGGAGCAGTATTGTCTCTGTTTTATTCAAAAATTGCGCTAGAGCGCAATTTTGAGTTTTGGGGTTGTTGTTTTTTTTTTATTAGATCGCAATTTCCACCAGTCCTGATGTGTGTGAAAAGTTTGGTGAGTTTTGAAGTATTTTAAGGGGGTCAAATTACAGGTCAAAGAGGCAAAAATTAGTGTTTTTAGTCATTTTTTGTCTTGAAGGGGAAATTGCCAACTTCCTGTTGGTTTTTGCCCGAGGATGTTAAATGATGAAATGTAGGCCTAAGTGAGACCTACATAGAGGTTTTTGTTTCATGTCTCTAAGACGTTCCTACCGGAAGTTACAAGCAGTTTTGTCTGTGTTTTCCTCTGAGGAGCAGTATTGTCTCTGTTTTATACAAAAATTGCGCTAGAGCGCAATTTTGAGTTTTGGGGTTGCTTTTTTTTTTATTAGATCGCAATTTCCACCAGTTCTGATGTGTGTGAAAAGTTTGGTGAGTTTTGAAGTATTTTAAGGGGGTCAAATTACAGGTCAAAGAGGCAAAAATGAGTGTTTTTAGTCATTTTTTGTCTTGAAGGGGAAATTGCCAACTTCCTGTTGGTTTTTGCCCGAGGATGTTAAATTATGAAATGTAGGTCTAAGTTAGACCTACATAGAGGTTTTTGTTTCATGTCTCTACAACCTTCGTAGTGGGAGTTACAGGCAGTTTGTTTTTGTTTTTTCCTAGGGGGCGCTAGAGTGCAATTTTGAGTTTTGGGGTTTGTTTTTTTTATTAGATGGCAATTTTTGCAGGTCCTGATGTGTGTGTCATATATGGTGAGTTTTGAAGCATGTTAAGTGGGTCAAATTGCAGCTCGAAGAGGCGGTTGGTATAATAATAATAATAATAATAATAATAATAATAATAATAAAACCTTACAAATTCAATAGGTCCTTTCGTCCCATTGCAAAAGGACTCCCTTTGGGATTCCTTTGACAATGGGCCGTGCGGGCCCTAAAAATAAGCGCATGACAATTTTCGACACACGGACACGACAGAGAAAACAGTTTTCGTCATCATTGTTCAAATATTGTAACGTCTGTCGAGACGCTTTGAGGACGTGAATTCCATCCATCACTTTACTGAGCAAAACTCTTTATTGTCGGCCATAAACACATCACCAAAACAGTATGTTTTTTTTTGGGTTTTTTTTAATTTTATTTTTTTTTTAAATTTTAATCCACATAAAAAACACAAGATACACTTACAATTAGTGCACCAACCCACCCCATTTACACTCATTCACACTCATTCACACAAAAGGGTTGTTTCTTTCTGTTATTAATATTCTGGTTCCTACATTATATATCAGTATATATCAATACAGTCTGCAGGGAATACAGTCCGTAAGCACACATGATTGTGCGTGCTGCTGCTCCACTAATAATACTAACCTTTAACAGTTAATTTTACAAATGTTCATTAATTACTAGTTTCTATGCAACTGTTTTTATATTGTTTTACTTTCTTTTTTATTCAAGAAAATGTTTTTAATTTATTTATCTTATTTTATTTGATTCATTTTTTTAAAAAGTACCTTATCTTCACCATACCTGGTTGTCCAAATTAGGCATAATAATGTGTTAATTCCAGGACTGTATATATCGGTTGATATCGGTATCGGTTGATATCGGTATCGGTAATTAAAGAGTTGGACAATATCGGCATATCGGATATCGGCAAAAAGCCATTATCGGACATCCCTAATTTTGTACAAACAGGAAGTTGCAGGAATGTACACATGATCCCCTGCTTACATCTCATTGTGCAACATGTGAATGTTTGAATGGGAACTAAATGCAATGTCTGAAAGGGGTACAAATTATTTCCAAAGCAGGACCTCCACCCAGACAAACAATACAAGTACACAGTTCATGAAAAACAATATTTGTTGTTATTGTCATTGTAAGTGGGCCTAAACACTTATATTAGAAATGGAAATGACTGCTGTCATTTGATTAAAATAATAAGAGAATGTTGTCTGTCTATCTGTGTTGGCCCTGCCATGAGGTGGGGACTTGTCCAGGGTGTACCCCGCCTTCCGCCCCAATGCAGCTGAGATAGGCTCCAACGACCCCGAAAGGGAGAAGCGGTATAAAATGGATGTATGGATGGAGATGTAAGTTGTTATTTAGTCAGGTTTGGGACAGGTGTGCTGCTGGTGTAGCCACAGTGTGCACGTCTGATGTTGCTCACATGGCCTCCACTCAATGCTCAGGGACTTTTTGTGTTTGCTCACACACATGAACAATTAGAGGGAACATTGCTCAGGGCTTTTCCTGTCTTAAATTGAGGCAGAGGTGGTACAATCCTGACCATGCACCAGAATTTTAACGCCAAAAAATTGTAGTTTTTTTTCAATTGACAGTAATATGCTGTAAAGAACACCATAAAATGTATTGTCATTTTTATTAATTTAATGGGTAGTTTGCTGTAAAATCCAGAGATGTCCGATAATGGCTTTTTTGCCAATATTCCGATATTGTCCAACTCTTAATTACAGATTCCGATACCAACTGATGTATACAGTCGTGTAATTAACACATTATTATGCCTCATTTTGTTGTGATGCCTACTGAAATGATTTTTTTTTATTTAAACGGGGATAGCAGATCCATTCTATGTGTCATACTTGATCATTTTACGATATTGCCATATTTTTGCTGAAAGGATTTAGTAGAGAACATCGACGATAAAGTTTGCAACTTTTGGTCGCTGATTAAAAAAAGCCTTGCCTGTACCGGAAGTAGCGTGACGTCACAGGTTGTGGAGCTCCTCACATTTCCCCATTGTTTACACCAGCAGCGAGAGCGATTCGGACCGAGAAAGCGACGATTACCCCATTAATTTGAGCCAGGATGAAAGATTTGTGGATGAGGAACGTGAGAGTGAAGGACTAGAGTGCAGTGCAGGATGTATCTTTTTTCGCTCTGACCGTAACTTAGGTACAAGCTGGTTCATTGGATTCCACACTTTCTCCTTTTTCTATTGTGGATCACGGATTTGTATTTTAAACCACCTCGGATACTATATCCTCTTGAAAATGAGAGTCGAGCACGCGAAATGGACATTCACAGTGACTTTTATCTCCACGACAAGACATCGGCGAAGCACTTTAGCTACGGAGCTAACGTGATAGCATCGGGCTTAACTGCAGATAGAAACAAAATAAATAAACCCCTGACTGGAAGGATAGACAGAAGATCAACAATACTATTAAACCATGGACATGTAAATACACGGTTAATGTTTTCCAGCCTGGCGAAGCTTAACAATGCTGTTGCTAACGACGCCATTGAAGCTAACTTAGCAACGGGATCTCACAGAGCTGTGCTAAAAACATTAGCTATCCACCTACGCCAGCCAGCCCTCATCTGCTCATCAACACCCGTGCTCACCTGCGTTCCAGCGATCGACGGAGCGACGAAGGACTTCACCCGATCATCGATGCGGTCGGCGGCTAGCGTCGGATAGCGCGTCTGCTATCCAACTCAAAGTCCTCCTGGTTGTGTTGCTGCAGCCAGCCGCTAATACACCGATCCCACCTACAGCTTTCTTCTTTGCAGTCTTCATTGTTCATTAAACAAATTGCAAAAGATTCACCAACACAGATGTCCAGAATACTGTGGAATTATGAGATGAAAACAGAGCTTTTTGTATTGGATACAATGTGTCCGAATACTTCTGTTTCAACCATTGACGTCACGCGCATACGTCATCATACATAGACGTTTTCAACCGGAAGTTTGGCGGGAAATTTAAAATGTCA
>NC_084740.1:43224371-43226871 GCF_033978785.1 Entelurus aequoreus
AAATTAACCAAATCCCGTAGGAGCAATCACTTTGGTGACGGAGGCAAGGAAAAACTCCAGGGAAAGGAACTGAATCCCGTGGGAGCGAGCACTTTGGTGACGGAGGCAAGGACAAACTCTATTTAAATCAACCGAATCCCGTAGGAGCAATCACTTTGGTGACGGAGGCAAGGACAAACTCCATTTAAACCAACTGAATCCCGCAGAAGCGAGCACTTTGGTGACGGAGGCAATGACAAACTCCATTTAAACCAACTGAATCCCGCAGAAGCGAGCACTTTGGTGACGGAGGCAAGGACAAACTCCATTTAAACCAACTGAATCCCGTGGGAGCGAGCACTTTGGTGACGGAGGCAAGGACAAACTCTATTTAAATCAACCGAATCCCGTAGGAGCAATCACTTTGGTGACGGAGGCAAGGAAAAACTCCAGGGAAAGGAACTGAATCCCGCAGAAGCAAGCACTTTGGTGACGGAGGCAAGGACAAACTCCATTTAAACCAACTGAATCCCGCAGAAGCGAGCACTTTGATGACGGAGGCAAGGACAAACTCCATTTAAACCAACTGAATCCCGCGGGAGCGAGCACTTTGGTGACGGAGGCAAGGACAAACTCCATTTAAACCAACTGAATCCAGCAGAAGCGAGCACTTTGGTGACGGAGGCAAGGACAAACTCCATTTAAACCAACTGAATCCCGCAGAAGCGAGCACTTTGGTGACGGAGGCAAGGACAAACTCCATTTAAACCAGCTGAATCCCGTGGGAGCGAGCACTTTGGTGACGGAGGCAAGGACAAACTCTATTTAAATCAACCGAATCCCGTAGGAGCAATCACTTTGGTGACGGAGGCAAGGAAAAACTCCAGGGAAAGGAACTGAATCCCGCAGAAGCAAGCACTTTGGTGACGGAGGCGAGGAAAACAGTTAAACCAACTGAACCCAATAGGAGCAAGCACTTTGGTGACGGAGGCGAGGAAAACAGTTAAACCAACTAAACCCCACATGAACTAGAACTTTGGTGACAGAGGCAAGAAAAAACTTTTATTAGTTTATTAAAAAAACAAAAAACAGCTACACCTCATATTGGCCAGTATTTTGGAGACAGAGGCAAAGAAAAACAGTTAAACCAACTAAACCCCACATGAATTAGAACTTTGGTGACAGAGGCAAGGAAACCCTTTTATTAGTTTTTTTAAATAAATAAAAAACAGCTACACCTCATATTGGCCAGTATTTTGGAGACAGAGGCAAGGAAACACTTTTATTAGTTAATTTTTTTTAAAACAGCTACACCTCATATTGGCCAGTATTTTGGAGACAGAGGCAAAGAAAAACAGTTACACCAACTAAACCCCAGATGAACCAGCACTTTGGTGACAGAGGTAAGGAAACACTTGTATTAGTTTGTAATAAAAAACAGCTACACCTCAAATTGGCCAGTATTTTGGAGACAGAGGCAAAGAAAAACAGTTAAACCAACTAAACCCCAGATGAACTAGCACTTTGGTGACAGAGGCAAGGAAACACTTTTATTAGTTTTTTTTAAAAAAACAGCTACACCTCATATTGGCCAGTATTTTGGAGACAGAGGCAAGGAAAAACTTGTATTAGTTTATTTGAAAAAAACAACTACACCTCATATTGGCCAGTATTTTGGAGACAGAGGCAAGGAAACACTTGTATTAGTTTGTTTATTTTTTTAAAACAGCTACACCTCATATTGGCCAGTATTTTGGAGACAGAGGCAAACAAAAACAGTTACACCAACTAAACCCCAGATGAACCAGCACTTTGGTGACAGAGGCAAGGAAACACTTTTATTAGTTTATTTAAAAAAACAGCTACACCTCACATTGGCCAGTATTTTGGAGACAGAGGCAAAGAAAAACAGTTAAACCAACTAAACCCCAGATGAACTAGCACTTTGGTGACAGAGGCAAGGAAAAACTTGTATTAGTTTGTTGTAAAAAAAAAAAAACAGCTACACCTCATATTGGCCAGTATTTTGGAGACAGAGGCAAAGAAAAACAGTTACACCAACTAAACCACACATGAACTAGAACTTTGGTGACAGAGACAAGAAAACACTTTTATTAGTTTATTTAAATAAATAAAAAACAGCTACACCTCATATTGGCCAGTATTTTGGAGACAGAGGCAAGGAAACACTTTTATTAGTTTATTTTAAAAAAAAACAGCTACACCTCATATTTGCCAGTATTTTGGAGACAGAGGCAAGGAAACACTTTTATTAGTTTATTTTTTTTTTAAAAACAGCTACACCTCATATTGGCCAGTATTTTGGAGACAGAGGCAAGGAAAAACAGTTAAACCAACTAAACCCCAGATGAACTAGCACTTTGGTGACAGAGGCAAGGAAACACTTGTATTAGTTTATTTTTTTTAAAAACAGCTACACCTCATATTGGCCAGTATTTTGGAGACAGAGGCAAAGAAAAACAGTTAAACCAACTAAACCCCAGATGAACTAGCACTTTGG
>NC_084740.1:43234371-43311871 GCF_033978785.1 Entelurus aequoreus
GTAATGTTTTACTTTTAGCCTTAAACATGACACATAATGTCTGTAACTTTACTAGCTCCTGTAGTTTCAATAAACCAGAATTAATAAATAATATGTTAGTGTGTTTTAAGTAATCTACTTTATGAATAATCCTTATAGCTCTTTTCTGTAGTTGATACAGAGAAAGTTGCGTTGCACAAGGAATACAATTTGAAACGTCATTATACAACTAGACATGCTGAGGAGTATGCAAAATACTAGGGGAGTGAACCGGGTTGCAAATTTTAAAACCAGTCTACTGAGGCAACAAGATTTCGTCAAGAAAGCAAGCGAAAAGAGCGATGCAGCAGTCAAAGCTAGCTACATGGTGAGTGAGATGGTTGCTAGGGCGGGAAAGCCATTCAAAGGAGGTGAATTCATTAAAAAGTGCATGTTAGATTTTTTTTAAGAAATCTTTTCTTGCGGCCCAGCCTCACCCAGTTTCTGCATCCAGTGGCCCCCAGGTAAATTGAGTTTGAGACCCCTGCTTTAAACTGTGCTGGCTCAGCACTTTAACAGGAATAAAGCTTTCACTTTCTGTAAAAACTTTGATCATTTAGTAAGAAATAGTCCAATAGATCAGAAATGAAACAAATCTTCAAAGTTTTGTAACTCCGTAAGTCATATTTTGCTTCTTCTTTTTTCTCCCCCAGAGTTTCGAGGTGAGCCGCAAACACGACGACTGATTTTTTATGTCCTTCCTTCCCGCTTGTGTCCGTGAGAAGAAGGACGAGACAGAGGAGGGCTTGTGGACCAGGACCTCATAAATATTTAGAACTCTGATGTTTGCTTAGTCTAATGGAGCCACTCACTCCACACAAAGCAGGAAGATTTAGTAGCAGAAGGGAAACAAAAATGTTTATATATATATATATATATATATATATATATATATATATATATATATATATATATATATATATATATATATATATATATATATATATATATATATATATATATATATATATATATATATATATAAATATGTGTGTGTGTGTGTGTTTGTATGTATGTATGTATGTTTGTATGTACGTACCTATGTGTACTGTATATATGTATGTATGTACCTATGTGTACTGTATATATGTATGTATGTACCTATGTGTACTGTATATATGTATGTATGTACCTATGTGTACTGTATATATGTATGTATGTACCTATGTGTACTGTATATATGTATGTATATACGTATGTGTACTGTATATATGTATGTATATACGTATGTGTACTGTATATATGTATGTATATAGTATGTATGTGTACTGTATACATGTATGTATATAGTATGTATGTGTACTGTATATATGTATGTATGTGTACTGTATATATGTATGTATATACATATGTGTACTGTATATATGTATGTATATAGTATGTATGTGTACTGTATATATGTATGTATGTGTACTGTATATATGTATGTATATACATATGTGTACTGTATATATGTATGTATGTACCTATGTGTACTGTATGTATGTATGTATGTGTACTGTATATATGTATGTATGCACCTATGTGTACTGTATATATGTATGTATGTACCTATGTGTACTGTATATATGTATGTATATACGTATGTGTACTGTATATATGTATTGCTAACGATGGATTCTGATGCTTCATCTATGTTGCTGCTTCTTGATCTTAGCGCCGCTTTCGATACTGTTGATCATAATATTTTATTAGAGCGTATCAAAACGCGTATTGGGATGACAGACTTAGCCTTGTCTTGGTTTAACTCTTATCTTACTGACAGGATGCAGTGTGTCTCCCATAACAATGTGACCTCGGACTATGTTAAGGTAACGTGCGGAGTTCCCCAGGGTTCGGTTCTTGGCCCTGCACTCTTTAGTATTTACATGCTGCCGCTAGGTGACATCATATGCAAATACGGTGTTAGCTTTCACTGTTATGCTGATGACACCCAACTCTACATGCCCCTAAAGCTGACCAACACGCCGGATTGTAGTCAGCTGGAGGCGTGTCTTAATGAAATTAAACAATGGATGTCCGCTAACTTTTTGCAACTCAACGCTAAGAAAACGGAAATGCTGATTATCGGTCCTGCTCAACACCGACATCTATTTAAAAATACCACCTTAACATTTGACAACCAAACAAACAAGGTGACTCTGTAAAGAATCTGGGTATTATCTTCGACCCAACTCTCTCGTTTGAGTCGCACATTAAAAGTGTTACTAAAACGGCCTTCTTTCATCTCCGTAATATCGCTAAAATTCGTCCCATTTTGTCCACAAGCGATGCTGAGATCATTATCCATGTGTTCGTTCATATGTTACCCACATATGCGGCCCTCTCCAATGTTTCTCATAGTCATTCACATTGACGTCCCACTGGGGTGAGTTTTCCTTGCCCGTATGTGGGCTCTGTACCGAGGATGTCGTTGTGGCTTGTACAGCCCTTTGAGACACTTGTGATTTAGGGCTATATAAATAAACATTGATTGATTGATTGATTGATATGTATGTATATATGTATGTGTACTGTATATATGTATGTATATAGTATGTATGTGTACTGTATATATGTATGTATATAGTATGTATGTGTACTGTATATATGTATGTATATAGTATGTATGTGTACTGTATATATGTATGTATGTGTACTGTATATATGTATGTATATACATATGTGTACTGTATATATGTATGTATGTACCTATGTGTACTGTACATATGTATGTATGTACCTATGTGTACTGTATATATGTATGTATGTGTACTGTATATATGTATGTATGCACCTATGTGTACTGTATATATGTATGTATGTACCTATGTGTACTGTATATATGTATGTGTACTGTATATATGTATGTATATAGTATGTATGTGTACTGTATATATGTATGTATGTGTACTGTATATATGTATGTATATAGTATGTATGTGTACTGTATATATGTATGTATGTGTACTGTATATATGTATGTATGTACATATGTGTACTGTATATATCTATGTATGTACCTATGTGTACTGTACATATGTATGTATGCACCTATGTGTACTGTATATATGTATGTATATACGTATGTGTACTGTATATATGTATGTATATAGTATGTATGTGTACTGTATATATGTATGTGTACTGTATATATGTATGTATATAGTATGTATGTGTACTGTATATATGTATTTATATACGTATGTGTACTGTATATATGTATGTATGTGTACTGTATATATGTATTTATATACGTATGTGTACTGTATATATGTATGTGTACTGTATATATGTATTTATATACGTATGTGTACTGTATATATGTATGTGTACTGTATATATGTATTTATATACGTATGTGTACTGTATATATGTATGTGTACTGTATATATGTATGTGTACTGTATATATGTATTTATATATGTATGTGTACTGTATATATGTATGTGTACTGTATATATGTATTTGTACTGTATATATGTATGTGTACTGTATATATGTATTTATATACGTATGTGTACTGTATATATGTATGTGTACTGTAGATATGTATTTATATATGTATGTGTACTGTATATATGTATGTATATAGTATGTATGTGTACTGTATATATGTATGTATGTGTACTGTATATATGTATGTATATAGTATGTATGTGTACTGTATATATGTATGTATGTGTACTGTATATATGTATGTATATACATATGTGTACTGTATATATGTATGTATGTACCTATGTGTACTGTATATATGTATGTATGCACCTATGTGTACTGTATATATGTATGTATGCACCTATGTGTACTGTATATATGTATGTATGTGTACTGTATATATGTATGTATATAGTATGTATGTGTACTGTATATATGTATTTATATACGTATGTGTACTGTATATATGTATGTATATAGTATGTATGTGTACTGTATATATGTATTTATATACATATGTGTACTGTATATATGTATGTGTACTGTATATATGTATATATACGTATGTGTACTATATATATGTATGTGTACTGTATATATGTATTTATATACGTATGTGTACTGTATATATGTATGTGTACTGTATATATGTATGTGTACTGTATATATGTATTTATATACGTATGTGTACTGTATATATGTGTGTGTACTGTATATATGTATTTGTACTGTATATATGTATGTGTACTGTATATATGTATTTATATACGTATGTGTACTGTATATATGTATGTGTACTGTATATATGTATGTGTACTGTATATATGTATTTATATACGTATGTGTACTGTATATATGTATGTGTACTGTATATATGTATTTATATACATATGTGTACTGTATATATGTATGTGTACTGTATATATGTATTTATATACGTATGTGTACTGTATATATGTATTTATATACGTATGTGTACTGTATATATGTATGTGTACTGTACATATGTATGTGTACTGTATATATGTATTTATATACATATGTGTACTGTATATATGTATGTGTACTGTATATATGTATTTATATACGTATGTGTACTGTATATGTGTATTTATATACATATGTGTACTGTATATATGTATGTGTACTGTATGTATGTATTTATATACGTATGTGTACTGTATATATGTATGTGTACTGTATATATGTATGTTTACTGTATATATGTATTTATACACGTATGTGTACTGTATATATGTATTTATATACGTATGTGTACTGTATATATGTATGTGTACTGTATATATGTATTTATATACGTATAATGTACTGTATATATGTGTGTGTACTGTATATATGTATGTGTACTGTATATATGTATTTATATACGTATGTGTACTGTATATATGTATTTATATACGTCTGTGTACTGTATATATGTATGTGTACTGTATATATGTATTTATATATGTATAATGTACTGTATATATGTGTGTACTGCATATATGTATTTGTACTGTATATATGTATGTGTACTGTATATATGTATTTATATACGTATGTGTACTGTATATATGTATGTGTACTGTATATATGTATGTGTACTGTATATATGTATTTATATACGTATGTGTACTGTATATATGTATGTGTACTGTATATATGTATTTATATACGTATGTGTACTGTATATGTGTATTTATATACGTATATGTACTGTATATATGTATGTGTACTGTATATATGTATGTGTACTGTATATATGTATTTATATACTTATGTGTACTGTATATATGTATGTGAACTGTATATATGTATTTATATACATATGTGTACTGTATATATGTATTTATATACGTATGTGTACTGTATATATGTATGTGTACTGTATATATGTATTTATATACGTATGTGTACTGTATATATGTATGTGTACTGTATATATGTATTTATATACGTATGTGTACTATATATATGTATGTGTACTGTATATATGTATTTATATACGTATGTGTACTGTATATATGTATGTGTACTGTACATATGTATGTGTACTGTATATATGTATTTATATATATATGTGTACTGTATATATGTGTGTGTACTGTATATATGTATTTGTACTGTGTATATGTATGTGTACTGTATATATGTATGTGTACTGTATATATGTATGTGTACTGTATATATGTATTTATATACGTATGTGTACTGTATATATGTATGTGTACTGTATATATGTATGTGTACTGTATATATGTATTTATATACGTATGTGTACTGTATATATGTATGTGTACTGTATATATGTATGTGTACTGTATATATGTATTTATATACGTATGTGTACTGTATATATGTATTTATATACGTATGTGTACTGTATATATGTATGTGTACTGTATATATGTATTTATATACGTATGTGTACTGTATATATGTATGTGTACTGTATATATGTATTTATATACGTATGTGTACTGTATATATGTATTTATATATGTATGTGTACTGTATATATGTATGTGTACTGTATATATGTATTTATATACGTATGTGTACTGTATATATGTATGTGTACTGTATATATGTATTTATATACGTATGTGTACTGTATATATGTATTTATATATATATATGTGTACTGTACATATGTGTGTGTACTGTATATATGTATTTGTACTGTATATATGTATGTGTACTGTATATATGTATGTGTACTGTATATATGTATTTATATACGTATGTGTACTGTATATATGTATGTGTACTGTATATATGTATGTGTACTGTATATATGTATTTATATACGTATGTGTACTGTATATATGTATGTGTACTGTATATATGTATGTGTACTGTATATATGTATTTATATACGTATGTGTACTGTATATATGTATGTGTACTGTATATATGTATTTATATACGTATGTGTACTGTATATATGTATGTGTACTGTATATATGTATTTATATACGTATGTGTACTGTATATATGTATGTGTACTGTATATATGTATTTATATACGTATGTGTACTGTATATATGTATTTATATACGTATGTGTACTGTATATATGTATGTGTACTGTATATATGTATTTATATACGTATGTGTACTGTATATATGTATGTGTACTGTATATATGTATTTATATACGTATGTGTACTGTATATATGTATTTATATACATATGTGTACTGTATATATGTATTTATATACGTATGTGTACTGTATATATGTATGTGTACTGTATATATGTATTTATATACGTATGTGTACTGTATATATGTATGTGTACTGTATATATGTATTTATATATGTATGTGTACTGTATATATGTATTTATATACGTATGTGTACTGTATATATGTATGTGTACTGTATATATGTGTTTATATACGTATGTGTACTGTATATATGTATGTGTACTGTATATATGTATTTATATACGTATGTGTACTGTATATATTTATGTGTACTGTATATATGTATGTATATATGTATGTGTACTGTATATATGTATTTATATACGTATGTGTACTGTATATATGTATGTGTACTGTATATATGTATGTGTACTGTATATATGTATTTATATATGTATGTGTACTGCATATATGTATGTGTACTGTATATATGTATGTGTACTGTATATATGTATGTGTACTGTATATATGTATTTATATACGTATGTGTACTGCATATATGTATGTGTACTGTATATATGTATGTGTACTGTATATATGTATTTATATACATATGTGTACTGTATATATATGTGTGTATACTGTATATATGTATTTGTACTGTATATATGTATGTGTACTGTATATATGTATGTGTACTGTATATATGTATTTATATATGTATGTGTACTGTATATATGTATGTGTACTGTATGTATGTATTTATATACGTATGTGTACTGTATATATGTATGTGTACTGTATATATGTATGTGTACTGTATATATGTATTTATATACGTATGTGTACTGTATATATGTATTTATATACGTATGTGTACTGTATATATGTATGTGTACTGTATATATGTATTTATATACGTATGTGTACTATATATATGTATGTGTACTGTATATATGTATTTATATACGTATGTGTACTGTATATATGTATGTGTACTGTATATATGTATGTGTACTGTATATATGTATTTATATATATATATGTGTACTGTATATATGTGTGTGTACTGTATATATGTATTTGTACTGTATATATGTATGTGTACTGTATATATGTATGTGTACTGTATATATGTATTTATATACGTATGTGTACTGTATATATGTATGTGTACTGTATATATGTATGTGTACTGTATATATGTATTTATATACGTATGTGTACTGTATATATGTATGTGTACTGTATATATGTATGTGTACTGTATATATGTATTTATATACGTATGTGTACTGTATATATGTATGTGTACTGTATATATGTATTTATATACGTATGTGTATTGTATATATGTATTTATATACGTATGTGTACTGTATATATGTATTTATATACGTATGTGTACTGTATATATGTATGTGTACTGTATATATGTATTTATATACGTATGTGTACTGTATATATGTATTTATATACGTATGTGTACTGTATATATGTATGTGTACTGTATATATGTATTTATATACGTATGTGTACTGTATATATGTATGTGTACTGTATATATGTATTTATATACGTATGTGTACTGTATATATGTATTTATATACATATGTGTACTGTATATATGTATTTATATACGTATGTGTACTGTATATATGTATGTGTACTGTATATATGTATTTATATATGTATGTGTACTGTATATATGTATGTGTACTGTATATATGTATTTATATTCGTATGTGTACTGTATATATGTATTCATATACGTATGTGTACTGTATATATTTATGTGTACTGTATATATGTGTTTATATACGTATGTGTACTGTATATATGTATGTGTACTGTATATATGTATGTGTACTGTATATATGTATTTATATACGTATGTGTACTGTATATATTTATGTGTACTGTATATATGTATGTATATATGTATGTGTACTGTATATATGTATTTATATATGTATGTGTACTGTATATATGTATGTGTACTGTATATATGTATTTATATACGTATGTGTACTGTACATATGTATGTGTACTGTATATATGTATGTGTACTGTATATATGTATTTATATACATATGTGTACTGTATATATATGTGTGTGTACTGTATATATGTATTTGTACTGTATATATGTATGTGTACTGTATATATGTATTTATATATGTATGTGTACTGTATATATGTATGTGTACTGTATGTATGTATTTATATACGTATGTGTACTGTATATATGTATGTGTACTGTATATATGTATTTATATATGTATGTGTACTGTATATATGTATGTGTACTGTATATATGTATTTATATACGTATGTGTACTGTATATATGTATTTATATACGTATGTGTACTGTATATATGTATGTGTACTGTATATATGTATTTATATATGTATGTGTACTGTATATACGTATGTGTACTGTATATAAGTATTTATATACGTATGTGTACTGTATATATGTATGTGTACTGTATATATGTATGTGTACTGTATATATGTATTTATATACGTATGTGTACTGTATATATGTATGTGTACTGTATATTTGTATTTATATACGTATGTGTACTGTATATATGTATTTATATACGTATGTGTACTGTATATATGTATTTATATAAGTATGTGTACTGTATATATGTATGTGTACTGTATATATGTATTTATATACGTATGTGTACTGTATATATGTATGTGTACTGTATATATGTATGTGTACTGTATATATGTATTTATATACGTATGTGTACTGTATATATGTATGTGTACTGTATATATGTATTTATATACGTATGTGTACTGTATATATGTATGTGTACTGTATATATGTATTTATATACGTATGTGTACTGTATATATGTATTTATATACGTATGTGTACTGTATATATGTATGTGTACTGTATATATGTATTTATATACGTATGTGTACTGTATATATGTATGTGTACTGTATATATGTGTTTATATACATATGTGTACTGTATATATGTATGTGTACTGTATATATGTATTTATATACGTATGTGTACTGTATATATTTATGTGTACTGTATATATGTATGTATATATGTATGTGTACTGTATATATGTATTTATATATGTATTTATATACGTATGTGTACTGTATATATGTATGTGTACTGTATATATGTATGTGTACTGTATATATGTATTTATATACGTATGTGTACTGTATATATGTATGTGTACTGTATATATGTATGTGTACTGTATATATGTATTTATATACATATGTGTACTGTATATATATGTGTGTGTACTGTATATATGTATTTGTACTGTATATATGTATGTGTACTGTATATATGTATTTATATATGTATGTGTACTGTATATATGTATGTGTACTGTATGTATGTATTTATATACGTATGTGTACTGTATATATGTATGTGTACTGTATATATGTATGTGTACTGTATATATGTATTTATATATGTATGTGTACTGTATATATGTATGTGTACTGTATATATGTATTTATATACGTATGTGTACTGTATATATGTATTTATATACGTATGTGTACTGTATATATGTATGTGTACTGTATATATGTATTTATATACGTATGTGTACTGTATATACGTATGTGTACTGTATATATGTATTTATATACATATGTGTACTGTATATATGTATGTGTACTGTATATATGTGTGTACTGTATATATGTATTTATATACGTATGTGTACTGTATATATGTATGTGTACTGTATATATGTATTTATATACGTATGTGTACTGTATATATGTATGTGTACTGTATATATGTATTTATATACGTATGTGTACTGTATATATGTATTTATATAAGTATGTGTACTGTATATATGTATGTGTACTGTATATATGTATGTGTACTGTATATATGCATTTATATACATATGTGTACTGTATATATGTATGTGTACTGTATATATGTATTTATATACGTATGTGTACTGTATATATGTATTTATATACGTATGTGTACTGTATATATGTATGTGTACTGTATATATGTATTTATATACGTATGTGTACTGTATATATGTATGTGTACTGTATATATGTATTTATATACGTATGTGTACTGTATATATGTATTTATATAAGTATGTGTACTGTATATATGTATGTGTACTGTATATATGTATGTGTACTGTATATATGCATTTATATACATATGTGTACTGTATATATGTATGTGTACTGTATATATGTATTTATATACGTATGTGTACTGTATATATGTATTTATATACGTATGTGTACTGTATATATGTATGTGTACTGTATATATGTATTTATATACGTATGTGTACTGTATATATGTATGTGTACTGTATATATGTATTTATATACGTATGTGTACTGTATATATGTATTTATATAAGTATGTGTACTGTATATATGTATGTGTACTGTATATATGTATGTGTACTGTATATATGCATTTATATACATATGTGTACTGTATATATGTATGTGTACTGTATATATGTATTTATATACGTATGTGTACTGTATATATGTATTTATATACGTATGTGTACTGTATATATGTATGTGTACTGTATATATGTATTTATATACGTATGTGTACTGTATATATGTATGTGTACTGTATATATGTATTTATATACGTATGTGTACTGTATATATGTATTTATATAAGTATGTGTACTGTATATATGTATGTGTACTGTATATATGTATGTGTACTGTATATATGCATTTATATACATATGTGTACTGTATATATGTATGTGTACTGTATATATGTATTTATATACGTATGTGTACTGTATATATGTATTTATATACGTATGTGTACTGTATATATGTATGTGTACTGTATATATGTATGTGTACTGTATATATGTATGTATATATGTATGTGTACTGTATATATGTGTATCGTCCATAAAGTCACACATGCAAATCTTTATAGCATGAGGAACAAATGAGAGACGAGTACAAATCCCAGAAGAAAAGAATCTCATCAATCCTCAGTTACTAAACAAGTTGTTGGTTTGAATTCTCCACATTTAGTCGCACCTTGTCACTGAAGCAGACTGCTGAAGAAGGAGAAGTTGTCATGTATTCGATAAAAGTGTCTGACTCCTGCAGGACTGTCCTCGCCACCAGCCTTCTCCTGGCACTGGTGGTACGTGGTGATGGCCGCCACCGGCGCCGTGGCCCTGGCCGTGCTCATGGGCGTCTACGTGGGCAAGCTGCGGAAGAAGCAGACGCGCTTCGGGTGAGTTCAGACGGCGGTGACGACCACGCGCTGGTATGACCACGTGCTGATCCCTATGTCCTTGTGTCTTGGCAGCGATGCCTTCCAGCCCATCATGGAGAGCGGGGAGCTGGTGGTGCGATACCGAGCACGCCGCTCCTACAGCCGCAGGTCCACTGAGGCCACGCGTGAGTCTTGTCATGCCACTCATCTTGGGAGCTTTCACATCCCAGTATCATATTTAGGCTGCAGATGATACGGAGAGGTCCGATCCAGGCCTGAACCGCCTCAAACTGGCTCACTAGCACCCCCCCCCCCCCCCCCCCCCCCCCCCCCCGGCATGTTAAACATCCAGTACGGGGCGGCGTGGCGTGGTGGGTAGAGCGCCCGTGCCAGAAACCCAGAGCAGCAACAAAAAACAAGTGCGGGGTCAATGTGTGATATCATGTGCGATACAAGCAATCCTTCAGCGTGTTTACTTGTGTGTGATATTGAACATTGAATTATATTTATATAGCGCTTTTCTCTAGTGACTCAAAGCGCTTTACATAGTGAAAGCCAATATCTAAGTGACATTTAAAGCAGTGTGGGTGCACTGGGAGTAAAGTGTCTTGCCCAAGGACACAACGGCAGTGACTAGGATGGCGGAAGCGGGGATCGAACCTGGAACCCTCAAGTTGCTGGCACGGCCACTCTACCAACTGAGCTATACCGCTATATCATGTGCAATACAAGCAGTCTTGCGTCGTGTGCAATACAAGCAGTCTTGCGTCGTGTTTACTTGCGTGCGATATCATGTGCAATACAAGCAGTCTTGCGTCGTGTTTACTTGTGTGTGATATCATGTGCAATACAAGCAGTCTTGCGTCGTGTTTACTTGTGTGTGATATCGTGTGCAATACAAGCAGTCTTGCGTCGTGTTTACTTGTGTGTGATATCATGTGCAATACAAGCAGTCTTGCGTCGTGTTTACTTGCGTGCGATATCGTGTGCAATACAAGCAGTCTTGCGTCGTGTTTACTTGTGTATGATATCATGTGCAATACAAGCAGTCTTGCGTCGTGTTTACTTGTGTGTGATATCGTGTGCAATACAAGCAGTCCTGAAGCATGTTTACTTGTGTGTGATATCATGTGCGATACAAGCAGTCCTGAAGCATGTTTACTTGTGTGTGATATCATGTGCGATACAGGCAGTCCTGCAGCATGTTTACTTGTGTGTGATATCATGTGCGATACAGGCAGTCCTGCAGCATGTTTACTTGTGTGTGATATCGTGTGCGATGCAAACAGTCCTGCAGCGTGTTTACTTGTGTGTGATATCGTGTGCGATACAAGCAGTCCTGCAGCGTGTTTACTTGTGTGTGATCTCATGTGCGATACAAGCAGTCCTGCAGTGTATTTACTTGTGTGCGATATAAGGTACAATACAAGCAGTCCTGCAGCGTGTTTACTTGTGTGCGATCTCATGTGCGATACAAGCAGTCCTGCAGCGTGTTTACTTGTGTGCGATATCAGGTGTTATGCAAGCAGTCCTGCAGCGTGTTTACTTGTGTGTGATATCAGGTGTGATACAAGCAGTCCTGCAGCGTGTTTACTTGTGTGCGATCTCATGTGCGATACAAGCAGTCCTGCAGCGTGTTTACTTGTGTGTGATCTCATGTGCGATACAAGCAGTCCTGCAGCGTATTTACTTGTGTGTGATCTCATGTGCGATACAAGCAGTCCTGCAGCGTGTTTACTTGTGTGTGATCTCATGTGCGATACAAGCAGTCCTGCAGCGTGTTTACTTGTGTGTGATCTCATGTGCGTAACAAGCAGTCCTGCAGTGTATTTACTTGTGTGCGATATAAGGTGCAATACAAGCAGTCCTGCAGCGTGTTTACTCGTGTGCGATCTCATGTGCGATACAAGCAGTCCTGCAGTGTATTTACTTGTGTGCGATATAAGGTGCAATACAAGCAGTCCTGCAGCGTGTTTACTTGTGTGTGATATCGTGTGCAATACAAGCAGTCCTGAAGCATGTTTACTTGTGTGTGATATCATGTGCGATACAGGCAGTCCTGCAGCATGTTTACTTGTGTGTGATATCATGTGCGATACAGGCAGTCCTGCAGCATGTTTACTTGTGTGTGATATCGTGTGCGATGCAAACAGTCCTGCAGTGTGTTTACCTGTGTGTGATATCGTGTGCGATACAAGCAGTCCTGCAGCGTGTTTACTTGTGTGTGATCTCATGTGCGATACAAGCAGTCCTGAAGTGTATTTACTTGTGTGCGATATAAGGTACAATACAAGCAGTCCTGCAGCGTGTTTACTTGTGTGCGATCTCATGTGCGATACAAGCAGTCCTGCAGCGTGTTTACTTGTGTGCGATATCAGGTGTTATGCAAGCAGTCCTGCAGCGTGTTTACTTGTGTGTGATATCAGGTGTGATACAAGCAGTCCTGCAGCGTGTTTACTTGTGTGCGATCTCATGTGCGATACAAGCAGTCCTGCAGCGTGTTTACTTGTGTGTGATCTCATGTGCGATACAAGCAGTCCTGCAGCGTATTTACTTGTGTGTGATCTCATGTGCGATACAAGCAGTCCTGCAGCGTGTTTACTTGTGTGTGATCTCATGTGCGATACAAGCAGTCCTGCAGCGTGTTTACTTGTGTGTGATCTCATGTGCGATACAAGCAGTCCTGCAGTGTATTTACTTGTGTGCGATATAAGGTGCAATACAAGCAGTCCTGCAGCGTGTTTACTCGTGTGCGATCTCATGTGCGATACAAGCAGTCCTGCAGTGTATTTACTTGTGTGCGATATAAGGTGCAATACAAGCAGTCCTGCAGCGTGTTTACTTGTGTGCGATCTCATGTGCGATACAAGCAGTCCTGCAGCGTGTTTACTTGTGTGCGATATCAGGTGTTATGCAAGCAGTCCTGCAGCGTGTTTACTTGTGTGTGATATCAGGTGTGATACAAGCAGTCCTGCAGCGTGTTTACTTGTGTGCGATCTCATGTGCGATACAAGCAGTCCTGCAGCGTGTTTACTTGTGTGTGATCTCATGTGCGATACAAGCAGTCCTGCAGCGTATTTACTTGTGTGTGATCTCATGTGCGATACAAGCAGTCCTGCAGCGTGTTTACTTGTCTGTGATCTCATGTGCGATACAAGCAGTCCTGCAGCGTGTTTACTTGTGTGTGATCTCATGTGCGATACAAGCAGTCCTGCAGTGTATTTACTTGTGTGCGATATAAGGTGCAATACAAGCAGTCCTGCAGCGTGTTTACTCGTGTGCGATCTCATGTGCGATACAAGCAGTCCTGCAGCGTGTTTACTTCTGTGCGATCTCATGTGCGATACAAGCAGTCCTGCAGCGTGTTTACTTGTGTGCGATATCAGGTGTGATACAAGCAGACCTGCAGTGTGTTTACTTGTGTGCGATATCAGGTGTTATGCAAGCAGTCCTGCAGCGTGTTTACTTGTGTGCGATCTCATGTGCGATACAAGCAGTCCTGCAGCGTGTTTACTTGTGTGTGATCTTATGTGCAATACAAGCAGTCCTGCAGCGTGTTCACTTGTGTGCGATATCAGGTGCGATACAAGGAGTCCAAGGTTCTTCTTTTTTAACAAACTTGTCCTCGGGAATTTCCCCAAATGAGCCCAATTGGAAATCAGCGATATGAGACCGACGGATGACGATAGATTGCGAAGGATTTTGGGGTGTGCCCTAAAATGTGGGAGGAGCCACAAGTCCCGTCTGTAGCGGTACACAATAGAAGCAGAACAACCTTTGATGGCGCTATCCTCACGTGTGATGCCATGCAGGTCAAGATTGCAGACAGCGATACACAAGTGTAAACACACACCTGTATCGCCCCTCATGTAGTGAAGACCTCCCTTACAAGTCGCAGCTCGCAGTGAAGCAGAAGAATGTTGGGAGGAAAGAATGTCAGGTGGGGAAGTATTTGTGTGCGCACGCTGTAGTAGTAGTAGTAGTAGTACCTTGTCATGATAGCACTCGCTGATACTTGCAGATCATTGATATCACTTCTGCTGTCAGCGTTGTCACGCATGTGCAAGAAGTGCTCCATCACAATAAAATACATTAAGAAGCGTGTTAATTGTAATTTGTGGACAACAGGAACTGCTCCATCACAATAAAATACATTAAGAAGCGTATTAATTGTAGTTTGTGGACAACAGGAAGTGCTCCATCACAATAAAATACATTAAGAAGCGTATTAATTGTAGTTTGTGGACAACAGGAAGTGCACCATCACAATAAAAAACATTAAGAAGCGTATTAATTGTAGTTTGTGGACAACAGGAAGTGCTCCATCACAGTAAAATACATTAAGAAGCGTATTAATTGTATTTTGTGGACAACAGGAAGTGTTCCATCACAATAAAATACATTAAGAAGCGTATTAATTGTAGTTTATGGACAACAGGAAGTGCTCCATCACAATAAAAGTAATTACGCGCATTGATTGTATTTGTGGAGAACAGGAAGTGTTCCGTCACAATAAAAGCCATGATTGTAGTTTGTGGAGAACAGGAAGTGGTCCGTCACAATAAAATGCATGAAAAAGAAGCATTTTGATTGCAGTTGGGGAGAACAAGAAGGGGTCCGTCACAATAAAAGCCATGATTGTAGTTTGTGGAGAACAGGGAGTGGTCCGTCACAGTAAAATACATTAAGAAGCGTATTAATTGTAGTTTGTGGACAACAGGAAGTGCTCCATCACAATAAAATACATTAAGAAGCGTATTAATTGTAGTTTATGGACAACAGGAAGTGCTCCATCACAATAAAATTAATTACGCGCATTGATTGTAATTGTGGAGAACAGGAAGTGTTCCGTCACAATAAAACTCATGATTGTAGTTTGTGGACAACAGGAAGTGTTCCGTCACAATAAAAGCCATGATTGTAGTTTGTGGAGAACAGGAAGTGGTCCCTCACAATAAAATGCATGAAAAAGAAGCATTTTGATTGCAGTTGGGGAGAACAAGAAGGGGTCCGTCACAATAAAAGCCATGATTGTAGTTTGTGGAGAACAGGAAGGGGTCCGTCACTATAAAATACATGAAGAAGAAGCGTATTGATTGCAGTTTGTGGAGAACAGGAAGAGGTCCGTCACAATAAAAGCCATGATTGTAGTTTGTGGAGAACAGGAAGTGGTCCGTCACAATAAAATACATGAAGAAGAAGCGTATTGATTGCAGTTTGTGGAGAACAGGAAGAGGTCCATCACAATAAAAGCCATGTTTGTAGTTTGTGGACAACAGGAAGTGGTCCGTCACAATAAAACTCATGATTGTAGTTTGTGGAGAACAGGAAGTGTTCCGTCACAATAAAAGCCATGATTGTAGTTTGTGGAGAACAGGAAGTAGTCCATCACAATAAAATGCATGAAAAAGAAGCATTTTGATTGCAGTTGGGGAGAACAAGAAGGGGTCCGTCACAATAAAAGCCATGATTGTAGTTTGTGGAGAACAGGAAGTGTTCCGTCACAATAAAAGCCATGACTGTAGTTTGTGGAGAATAGGAAGTGGTCCGTCACAATAAAATGCATGAAAAAGAAGCATTTTGATTGCAGTTGGGGAGAACAAGAAGGGGTCCGTCACAATAAAAGCCATGATTGTAGTTTGTGGAGAACAGGAAGTGGTCCGTCACAATAAAATACATGAAGAAGAAGCGTATTGATTGCAGTTTGTGGAGAACAGGAAGAGGTCCGTCACAATAAAAGCCATGATTGTAGTTTGTGGAGAACAGGAAGTGGTCCGTCACAATAAAATGCATGAAAAAGAAGCATTTTGATTGCAGTTGGGGAGAACAAGAAGGGGTCCGTCACAATAAAAGCCATGATTGTAGTTTGTGGAGAACAGGAAGTGGTCCGTCACAATAAAAGCCATGATTGTAGTTTGTGGAGAACAGGAAGAGGTTCGTCACAATAAAAGCCATGATTGTAGTTTGTGGAGAACAGGAAGAGGTTCGTCACAATAAAAGCCGTGATTGTAGTTTGTGGAGAACAGGAAGTGGTCCGTCACAATAAAAGCCATGATTGTAGTTTGTGGAGAACAGGAAGAGGTTCGTCACAATAAAAGCCATGATTGTAGTTTGTGGAGAACAGGAAGTGGTCCGTCACAATAAAAGCCATGATTGTAGTTTGTGGAGAACAGGAAGAGGTTCATCACAATAAAAGCCATGATTGTAGTTTGTGGAGAACAGGAAGTGGTCCGTCACAATAAAAGCCATGATTGTAGTTTGTGGAGAACAGGAAGAGGTTCATCACAATAAAAGCCATGATTGTAGTTTGTGGAGAACAGGATGTGGTCTGTCACAATAAAAGCCATGATTGTAGTTTGTGGAGAACAGGAAGTGGTCTGTCACAATAAAAGCCATGATTGTAGTTTGTGGAGAACAGGAAGTGGTCCGTCACAATAAAAGCCATGATTGTAGTTTGTGGAGAACAGGAAGAGGTTCATCACAATAAAAGCCATGATTGTAGTTTGTGGAGAACAGGATGTGGTCTGTCACAATAAAAGCCATGATTGTAGTTTGTGGATAACAGGAAGTGGTCCGTCACAATAAAAGCCATGATTGTAGTTTGTGTAGAACAGGAAGTGCTGTGTCAGAATAAAAGCCATGATTGTAGTTTGTGTAGAACAGGAAGTGCTGTGTCAAAATAAAAGCCGTGGTTGTGTTGTGTGCAGTGAACAGTTTGGGCATCAGTGATGATCTGAAGCAGAAGCTGCAGGATGTGATGGTGGATCGACACAAGCTGACTCTGGGAAAGACGCTGGGAGAAGGTAAAGGAGCAAATAAGGACATATTTGTGTTCAAATATGTCCTTATTTAAAAAATAAGTACAAACAATAGGGAATTTTATTTTATACATTTATATTTTTTGTTTCCCCTGTTTTGTAATTTTCCAGAGTCCTTTGAGTGTAATAATTGATCATGTCTCTGCTGCCCCCTGGTGGTGATGTGTGTTTGTGCGCCGCAGGAGAGTTTGGCTCAGTGATGGAAGGCCAGCTGACTCAGGAAGATTGTGTCCTGCGTGTGGCCGTCAAGACCATGAAGAGTAAGTCCACAAGGTCCCAGCTGCTCTCACACATATTTGCAAAAAGCCACCTCTCTGCTCGCAGTCGCCATCTGCACGCGCTCAGAAATGGAGGACTTCCTGCGTGAGGCCGTCTGCATGAAGGACTTTGACCACGCCAACGTCATGAGGCTGCTGGGTGAGACGCCAGCATCGCCACAAACATGGCCGACACGCACACACACACACACACGCCAAGGAGATGACGCAGCGTGTGTGTCGGCAGGTGTGTGTCTGCAGACGGTGGAGAGCGAGGGCTACCCGTCCCCCGTGGTCATCCTGCCCTACATGAAGCATGGCGACCTGCACAGCTACCTTCTCTACTCACGCCTGGGAGACTGTCCTGTGGTGAGTGCACGCTTATACATACTAATAATAATAATAATAATGATAGTAATAATAGTAATGATGATAATAGTAATAATAATGATCGTAATAATAATAATAATAATAGTAATAATAATCCATCCATTTTCTACCGCTTATTCCCTTCGGGGTCGCGGGGGTGCTGGAGCCTATCTCAGCTGCATCCGGGCGGAAGGTGGGGTACACCCTGGACAAGTCGCCACCTCATCGCAGTAGTAATCAATCAATCAATGTTTATTTATATAGCCCTAAATCACAAGTGTCTCAAAGGGCTGCACAAGCCACAACGACATCCTCGGTACAGAGCCCACATACGGGCAAGGAAAAACTCACCCCAGTGGGATGTCGGTGAATGACTATGAGAAACCTTGGAGAGGTAATAAATGTTACCCACATAGGTAATAATAATGATAGTAATAATAATAATAATAATGATAGTAATAATAGTAACAATAATAATAATAATAGTAATAATAATGAGATGTAATAATAATAATGATAGTAATAATAGTAATAATACTAATAGTAATAATAATAATGATAGCAATATCAGTAACAATAATAATAATAATAATAATAGTAATATAAATGAGATGTAATAATAATAATGATAGTAATAATACTAATAGTAATAATAATGATAGCAATAATAATAATAGCAATAATAATGATACTAATAATAGTAATAATAATGATAGTAATAATAGTAATATTAAAAATAATAGTAATAATAATGATAATAGTAATAATAATTATCGTAATAATGATAATGATAGCAATAATATAGTAATAATAGTAATAATGATAGTAATAATAATAATAGTAATAATAATGATAGTAATAATAGTAATAATAATAATAATAATTATGATAATAGTAATAACAATAATGATAGTAATAATAATATTAATAATAGTAATACTAATAATAATAGTAATAATGATGATAATAATAATAATGGTAATAATGATAATAATATTAGTAGTAATACTAGTAATAATAATAATATCAATTATCATAATACAAATAATAATAGTAATAATAATAATAATAATGAAAGTAATAATAATAATAGTAATAACAATAGTAATAATAATAATGGTAATAATAATAGTAATGATATTTATGATAATAATAATAATAATAATAGTAATTATATTTATGATAATAATAATAATAATAATGGTAATAAAAATAATAATAGTAATAATAAAAATAATGATGGTAATAATAATAATAATACTAGTAATAATAATAGTAATAGTATTAATAATATAATAATTATGATAATAATTATAGTAGAAATTATAATAATAATAATAATAATAATGACAACAGTAATAATAATACTACTACTAATAATAATAATAATAGTAATAATAATAATAGTAATAATAATAATGATAATAATAATAATAATAGTGCGTAAAGTCGCCGCATCCCGATTGAATTATTGCTGTTTTACCCAAATTAAATATCTCATGTATTGACAACTTTTTTGATGCACTTTCTCTTTAACTCCTGCCTCATCAATAACACATCTCCACGTTGCTGTGACTTCAACATATAAATGATTTTTTTCATGCTCTAACTCAAGGGTGTCCAAAGTGCGATCCGAGGGCCAATTTTGACCAATTTTAATTCATTTATCGAGATGTTATTACTAATGCTGTGAAACGATTAAAAAAAATCACTGTTATATCACTGTTAGCATCTTTAATGTACAAAATGTACAGTTTGCATCCTTCTGTTTTACTTTAAAAGTCTGGACACCTCCGCTCAAACTATCAGCAATCATTCCGCCGCTCATCAGTATCAGACAATTTTCACGAAAACGTTTGTGGGAAAGCTGACAGGATTTATTTGTACTCTCCTGGCTAATTGTGTGTCTCCATACACAGTGTGGAGCCGCTCCTCTAAACTAATAAAAATAAACAGCATGTATTCAGTATCATTCTCATCAAGTAGTATTATCACTGGAGAATGACGCGTATTGGTATCGGCCGATCTCGCTCATAGACTGTATCAGAATCTCCTCTGTGCTTGTTTGTGCCGCCCCCTGCTGGCCGCAGCGCTCACCTGCTCGTTTGTGCCGCTCACCTGCTCGTTTGTGCCGCAGTACCTTCCTGCGCAGATGCTGGTCAAGTTCATGGCGGACATCGCCCGCGGCATGGAGTACCTGAGCAGCAAGAACTTCATCCACAGAGACCTCGCCGCACGCAACTGCATGTACGTATCTTGTCGGCCAGGTGCATGCTGGGTAGTTTGGTGTGGAACAGAAATAATGATAATAACATTCCTCATGAATCAGTCGTGTTAGTCTTGCATCACGCTGACGGGAAATGGAACAAAACGAGGGATCAAATGGGACAAAAATAAATAAATGATATAAAAATATAATAATATAATAATACTACCTACTCAGTGGTTAGAGTGTCCGCCCTGAGATGGGGAGGTTGTGAGTTTCAAACCCCGGCTGAGTTATACCAAATACCATTACCTCCCTACTTGGTACTCAGCATCAAGGGTTGGAATTGGGGGTTAAATCACCAAAAATTATTCCCGGGCGCGGCCACCGCTGCTGCTCACTGCTCCCCTCACCTCCCAGGGGGTGATCAAGGGTGATGGGTCAAATGCAGACGATAATTTCGCCACACCTAGTGTGTGTGTGACTATCATTGCTACTTTAATAAATTAATAACTTTATTCATCCTTGTGTAAAACTAATTAGAATAGCAATTAAATACATGCATGTGTTATTAAATGTCATTTTACATTAAATAAATTACTGATATATTTAGGTAACATTGACTTATTATATGCATACATCAATGTGTTATTAAATGTCATTTTAAATTAAATATATAAATTATATATTTAGGTAACATTGACATATTATATGCATACATCAATGTGTTATTAAATGTCATTTTACATTAAATAAATTAATGATATATTTAGGTAACATTTACTTATTATATGCATACATCAATGTGTTATTAAATGTCATTTTACATTGAATAAATTACTGATATATTTAGGTAACATTGATTATTATATACATACATCAATGTGTTATTAAATGTCATTTTACATTAAATAAATTAATGATATATTTAGGTAACATTTACTTATTATATGCATACATCAATGTGTTATTAAATGTCATTTTACATTAAATAAATTAATGATATATTTAGGTAACATTTACTTATTATATGCATACATCACTGTGTTATTAAATGTCATTTAAAAAAAAATACATTAAATAAATGTATGATATATTTAGGTAACATTGAATTATTATAGGCATACATCAATGTGTTATTAAATGTCATTTTACATTAAATAAATTAATGATATATTTAGGTAACATTGACTTATTATATGCATACATCAATGTGTTATTAAATGTCATTTTACATTAAATAAATTAATGATATATTTAGGTAACATTGATTTATTATATGCATACATCAATGTGTTATTAAATGTCATTTTACATTAAATAAATTAATGATATATTTAGGTAACATTGACTTATTATATGCATACATCAATGTGTTATTAAATGTCATTTTACATTAAATAAATTAATGATATATTTAGGTAACATTGACTTATTATATGCATACATCAATGTGTTATTAAATGTCATTTTACATTAAATAAATTAATGATATATTTAGGTAACATTTACTTATTATATGCATACATCACTGTGTTATTAAATGTCATTTTACATTGAATAAATTACTGATATATTTAGGTAACATTGATTATTATATGCATACATCAATGTGTTATTAAATGTCATTTTACATTAAATAAATTAATGATATATTTAGGTAACATTGATTATTATATGCATACATCAATGTGTTATTAAATGTCATTTTACATTAAATAAATTAATGATATATTTAGGTAACATTTACTTATTATATGCATACATCACTGTGTTATTAAATGTCATTTTACATTGAATAAATTACTGATATATTTAGGTAACATTGATTATTATATGCATACATCAATGTGTTATTAAATGTAATTTTACATTAAATAAATTAATGATATATTTAGGCAACATTTACTTATTATATGCATACATCAATGTGTTATTAAATGTCATTTTACATTAAATAAATTAATGATATATTTAGGTAACATTTACTTATTATATGCATACATCACTGTGTTATTAAATGTCATTTTTTTAAAAATACATTAAATAAATGTATGATATATTTAGGTAACATTGACTTATTATAGGCATACATCAATGTGTTATTAAATGTCATTTTACATTAAATAAATTAGTGATATATTTAGGTAACATTGACTTATTATATGCATACATCAATGTGTTATTAAATGTAATTTTACATTAAATAAATTAATGATATATTTAGGTAACATTGATTATTATATGGATACATCAATGTGTTATTAAATGTCATTTTACATTAAATAAATTAATGATATATTTAGGTAACATTGACTTATTATATGCATACATCAATGTGTTATTAAATGTCATTTTACATTAAATAAATTAATGATATATTTAGCTAACATTGATTATTATATGCATACTTCAATGTGTTATTAAAAGTAATTTTAAAAAAAAATACATTAAATACATTTATGATATATTTAGGTAACATTGATTTATTATATGCATACATCAATGTGTTATTAAATGTCATTTTACATTAAATAAATTAATGATATATTTAGGTAACATTGATTATTATATGCATACATCAATGTGTTATTAAAAGTAATTAAAAAAAAACAACATTAAATACATTTATGATATATTTAGGTAACATTGATTTATTATAGGCATACATCAATGTGTTATTAAATGTCATTTTACATTAAATAAATTAATGATATATTTAGGTAACGTTGACTTATTATATGCATACATCAATGTGTTATTAAATGTAATTTTACATTAAATAAATTAATGATATATTTAGGTAACATTGACTTATTATATGCATACATCAATGTGTTATTAAATGTCATTTTTTAAAAATTAAAATATATTAAATAAATTTATGATATATTTAGGTAATATTGATTATTATATGCATACATCAATGTGTTATTAAAAGTAATTTAAAAAAAAAATACATTAAATAAATTTATGATATATTTAGGTAACATTGATTTATTATATGCATACATCAATGTGTTATTAAATGTCATTTTACATTAAATAAATTAATGATATATTTAGGTAACATTGACTTATTATAGGCATACATCAATGTGTTATTAAATGTCATTTTACATTAAATACATTACTGATATATTTAGGTAACATTGATTATTATATGCATACATCAATGTGTTATTAAATGTCATTTTACATTAAATAAATTACTGCTATATTTAGGTAACATTGATTATTATATGCATACATCAATGTGTTATTAAATGTCATTTTACATTAAATACATTACTGAGATATTTAGGTAACATTGACTTATTATAGGCATACATCAATGTGTTATTAAATGTCATTTTACATTAAATAAATTAATGATATATTTAGGTAACATTGACTTATTATATGCATACATCAATGTGTTATTGAATGTCATTTTACATTAAATAAATTACTGATATATTTAGGTAACATTGATTATTATATGCATACATCAATGTGTTATTAAAAGTAATTTTGAAAAAAAAATACATTAAATAAATTAATGATATATTTAGGTAACATTTACTTATTATATGCATACATCAATGTGTTATTAAATGTCATTTTACATTAAATACATTAATGATATATTTAGGTAACATTGACTTATTATATGCAAACATCAATGTGTTACTAAATGTCATTTTACATTAAATAAATTAATGATATATTTAGGTAACATTGACTTATTATATGCATACATCAATGTGTTATTAAATGTCATTTTACATTAAATACATTAATGATATATTTAGGTAACATTGATTATTATATGCATACATCAATGTGTTATTAAATGTCATTTTACATTAAATAAATTACTGATATATTTAGGTAACATTGACTTATTATATGCATACATCAATGTGTTATTAGATGTCATTTTACATTAAATAAATTACTGATATATTTAGGTAACATTGATTATTATATGCATACATCAATGTGTTATTAAAAGTAATTTTAAAAAAAATACATTAAATAAATTTATGATATATTTAGGTAACATTGATTTATTATATGCATACATCAATGTGTTATTAAATGTCATTTTGCATTAAATAAATTAATGATATATTTAGGTAACATTGATTATTATATGCATACATCAATGTGTTATTAAATGTCATTTTACATTAAATAAATTAATGATATATTTAGGTAACATTGATTATTATATGCATACATCAATGTGTTATTAAATGTCATTTTACATTAAATAAATTAATGATATATTTAGGTAACATTGACTTATTATATGCATACATCAATGTGTCATTAAATGTCATTTTACATTAAATAAATTACTGATATATTTAGGTAACATTGACTTATTATATGCATACATCAATGTGTTATTAAAAGTAATTTTAAAAAAAATACATTAAATAAATGTATGATATATTTAGGTAACATTGACTTATTATATGCATACATCAATGTGTTATTAAATGTCATTTTACATTAAATAAATTAATGATATATTTAGGCAACATTTACTTATTATATGCATACATCAATGTGTTATTAAATGTCATTTTACATTAAATAAATTACTGATATATTTAGGTAACATTGACTTATTATATGCATACATCAATGTGTTATTAAATGTCATTTTACATTAAATAAATTAATGATATATTTAGGTAACATTTACTTATTATATGCATACATCAATGTGTTATTAAATGTCATTTTACATTAAATAAATTCATGATATATTTAGGTAACATTGACTTATTATATGCATACATCAATGTGTTATTAAATGTCATTTTACATTAAATAAATTACTGATATATTTAGGTAACATTGATTTATTATATGCATACATCAATGTGTTATTAAATGTCATTTTACATTAAATAAATTAATGATATATTTAGGTAACATTTACTTATTATATGCATACATCAATGTGTTATTAAATGTCATTTTACATTAAATACATTAATGATATATTTAGGTAACATTGACTTATTATATGCATACATCAATGTGTTATTAAATGTCATTTTACATTAAATAAATTACTGATATATTTAGGTAACATTGACTTATTATATGCATACATCAATGTGTTATTAAAAGTCATTTTAAAAAAAAATACATTAAATAAATTTATGATATATTTAGGTAACATTGACTTATTATATGCATACATCAATGTGTTATTAAATGTCATTTTACATTAAATAAATTAATGATATATTTAGGTAACATTTACTTATTATATGCATACATCAATGTGTTATTAAATGTCATTTTACATTAAATAAATTAATAATATATTTAGGTAACATTTACTTATTATATGCATACATCAATGTGTTATTAAATGTCATTTTACATTAAATAAATTAATGATATATTTAGGTAACATTTACTTATTATATGCATACATCAATGTGTTATTAAATGTCATTTTACATTAAATAAATTAATGATATATTTAGGTAACATTGATTATTATATGCATACATCAATGTGTTATTAAATGTCATTTTACACTAAATAAATGACTGATATATTTAGGTAACATTGATTATTATATGCATACATCAATGTGTTATTAAAAGGAATTTAAAAAAAAAAAAATTAAATAAATGTATGATATATTTAGGTAACATTGATTTATTATATGCATACATCAATGTGTTATTAAATGTCATTTTACATTAAATAAATTACTGATATATTTAGGTAACATTGATTATTATATGCATACATCAATGTGTTATTAAATGTCATTTTACATTAAATAAATTAATGATATATTTAGGTAACATTGACTTATTATATGCATACATCAATGTGTTATTAAATGTCATTTTACATTAAATAAATTAATGATATATTTAGGTAACATTTACTTATTATATGCATACATCAATGTGTTATTAAATGTCATTTTACATTAAATAAATTAATAATATATTTAGGTAACATTTACTTATTATATGCATACATCAATGTGTTATTAAATGTCATTTTACATTAAATAAATTAATGATATATTTAGGTAACATTTACTTATTATATGCATACATCAATGTGTTATTAAATGTCATTTTACATTAAATAAATTAATGATATATTTAGGTAACATTGATTATTATATGCATACATCAATGTGTTATTAAATGTCATTTTACATTAAATAAATGACTGATGTATTTAGGTAACATTGGTTATTATATGCATACATCAATGTGTTATTAAATGTCATTTTACATTAAATAAATTAATGATATATTTAGGTAACATTGATTATTATATGCATACATCAATGTGTTATTAAATGTCATTTTACATTAAATAAATGACTGATATATTTAGGTAACATTGATTTATTATATGCATACATCAATGTGTTATTAAAAGTCATTTTACATTAAATAAATTAATGACATATTTAGGTAACATTTACTTTTTATATGCATACATCAATGTGTTATTAAATGTCATTTTACATTAAATACATTAATGATATATTTAGGTAACATTTACTTATTATAGGCATACATCAATGTGTTATTAAATGTCATTTTACATTAAATAAATTAATGATATATTTAGGTAACATTGATTATTATATGCATACATCAATGTGTTATTAAATGTCATTTTACATTAAATAAATTAATGATGTATTTAGGTAACATTGACTTATTATATGCATACATCAATGTGTTATTAAATGTCATTTTACATTAAATAAATTAATGATATATTTAGGTAACATTGACTTATTATATGCATACATCAATGTGTTATTAAATGTCATTTTACATTAAATAAATTAATGATATATTTAGGTAACATTGATTATTATATGCATACATCAATGTGTTATTAAAAGTAATTTAAAAAAAAATACATTAAATAAATTTATGATATATTTAGGTAACATTGATTAGTATATGCATACATCAATGTGTTATTAAATGTCATTTTACATTAAAATAAATGAATGACATGTAAGATTTCTCTATTAAATCATACATGAATACATAAATGTGTTATTAAAAGTAATGTATATAAAATAAAGTAATGACACATTTAAATAAGATTCTACTTATTAGATGCAAACATAAACACATACATGTTTTATTTTATATAATATTTAAAAAATGAATGACACATTTATGTAAGATTTGTTTAAGTTTAAATAAATACATAAATGTTATTAAATGTCATATTACTGTAAATATATAAATGACCCATTTAAGTAAGATTTATTTATTAAATGCATACTTAAATGTTGTTAAATGTAATTTTGCAATAAATCAATGACACATTTAAAGGCCTACTGAAACCCACTACTACCGACCACGCAGTCTGATAGTTTATATATCAATGATGAAATCTTAACATTATAACACATGCCAATACGGCCGGGTTAACTTATAAAGTGACATTTTAAATTTGCCGCTAAACTTCCGGTTCGAAACGCCTCTGAGGATGACGTATGCGCGTGACGTAGACCGGGGAACACGGGTATGCCTTCCACATTGAAGCCAATACGAAACAGCTCTGTTTTCATTTCATAATTCCACAGTATTCTGGACATCTGTGTTCGTGAATCTGTTGCAATCATGTTCATTGCATTATGGAGAAGGAAGCTGAGCAAGCAAAGAAGAAAGTTGTCGGTGCGAAATGGACGTATTTTTCGAACGTAGTCAGCCACAACAGTACACAGCCGGCGCTTCTTTGTTTACATTCCCGAAAGATGCAGTCAAGATGGAAGAACTCGGATAACAGAGACTCTAACCAGGAGGACTTTTGACTTCGATACACAGACGCCTGTAGAGAACTGGGACAACACAGACTCTTACCAGGATTACTTTGATTTGGATGACAAAGACGCAGACGTGCTACTGTGAGTATGCAGCTTTGGCTTCTAAACATTTGATCGCTTGACCGTATGTGCGCAACTTTTTTTTGCGTATGTACGTAACTTTTTTAAAATATATAAGCTTTATGAACCTTGGGTTAGGTGAACGGTCTTTTGGGCTGAGTGATTGTGTGTGTTGATCAGGTGTTTGAATTGTATTGGCGTGTTCTATGGAGCTAGGAGCTAGCAGAGGAGCTAGGAGCTAGCGTAACAAACACGCAGGTGTTTTTATGCAGGATTAATTTGTGGCATATTAAATATAAGCCTGGTTGTGTTGTGGCTAATAGAGTATATATATATGTCTTGTGTTTATTTACTGTTGTAGTCATTCCCAGCTGAATATCAGGTCACCCCCGGCTCTCACAGCATCTTCCCTATCTGAATAGCTTCAACTCCCCACTAGTCCTTCACTTGCACTTTACTCATCCACAAATCTTTCATCCTCGCTCAAATTAATGGGGAAATTGTCGCTTTCTCGGTCCGAATCTCTCTCACTTCATGCGGCCATCATTGTAAACAATAGGGAACTTTGCGTATATGTTCAACTGACTACGTCACGCTACTTCCGGTAGGGGCAAGCCTTTTTTTTATCAGATACCAAAAGTTGCAATCTTTATCGTCGTTGTTCTATACTAAATCCTTTCAGCAAAAATATGGCAATATCGCGAAATGATCAAGTATGACACATAGAATAGATCTGCTATCCCCGTTTAAATAAAAAAAATTCATTTCAGTAGGCCTTTAAGATGTATTTATTGTATGCTTAAATGTAATATTACATTAAATAAATAAATGACACATTTAGGTAAGATTTATTTATTATATGCATACATAAATACTTAAGTGTTATTAAATATAATATTACATTAAATACATTAAATAAATGACACATTTGGGTAAGATTTATTTATATATATTATAATATCAATCAATCAATCAATCAATCAATGTTTATTTATATAGCCCTAAATCACAAGTGTCTCAAAGGGCTGTACAAGCCACAACGACATCCTCGGTACAGAGCCCACATACGGGCAAGGAAAAACTCACCCCAGTGGGACGTCGGTGAATGACTATGAGAAACCTTGGAGAGGACCGCATATGTGGGTAACCCCCCCCCCCCCCCCTTCTAGGGGGGGGGGGGGGGTTACCCACATATGTAATCACATATGCATTTAATATGTATATAATATATACATATTATAATATATATTATATATATTAATGTGTTATTAAATGTAATTTTACATTAAATATATAAATGACACAAGATTTATTTATTAAATGCATATGTATTTAATACAAAGTTACGTGTAATAGTGCTTATGTATGCACTTGTAAAAAATCTAACTTAAATGTGTAATAAAGTGTTTATTACAGCGTGTAATAACACCTGGACTTACATGTGTAATAAAGTGTTTATTACAGCGTGTAATAACACTTGGACTTACATGTGTAATAAAGTGTTTATTACAGAGTGTAATAACACTTGGACTTACATGTGTAATAAAGTGTTTATTACAGCGTGTAATAACACCTGGACTTACATGTGTAATAAAGTGTTTATTACAGCGTGTAATAACACTTGGACTTACATGTGTAATAAAGTGTTTATTACAGCGTGTAATAACACTTGGACTTACATGTGTAATAAAGTGTTTATTACAGCGTGTAATAACACTTGGACTTACATGTGTAATAAAGTGTTAATTACAGCGTGTAATAACACTTGGACTTACATGTGTAATAAAGTGTTAATTACAGCGTGTAATAACACTTGGACTTACATGTGTAATAAAGTGTTTATTACAGCGTGTAATAACACCTGGACTTACATGTGTAATAAAGTGTTTATTACAGCGTGTAATAACACCTGGACTTACATGTGTAATAAAGTGTTTATTACAGCGTGTAATAACACTTGGACTTACATGTGTAATAAAGTGTTTATTACAGCGTGAATAACACTTGGACTTACATGTGTAATAATGTTTACTACAGCGTGTAATAACACTTGGACTTACATGTGTAATAAAGTGTTTATTACAGGTGTAATAACACTTGGACTTACATGTGTAATAAAGTGTTTATTACAGCGTGAATAACACTTGGACTTACATGTGTAATAATGTTTACTACAGCGTGTAATAACACTTGGACTTACATGTGTAATAAAGTGTTTATTACAGGTGTAATAACACTTGGACTTACATGTGTAATAAAGTGTTTATTACAGCGTGTAATAACACTTGGACTTACATGTGTAATAAAGTGTTTTACAGCGTGTAATAACACTTGGACTTACTTGTGTAATAAAGTGTTTATTACAGCGTGTAATAACACTTGGACTTACATGTGTAATAAAGTGTTTATTACAGCGTGAATAACACTTGGACTTACATGTGTAATAATGTTTACTACAGCGTGTAATAACACTTGGACTTACATGTGTAATAAAGTGTTTATTACAGGTGTAATAACACTTGGACTTACATGTGTAATAAAGTGTTTATTACAGCGTGAATAACACTTGGACTTACATGTGTAATAATGTTTACTACAGCGTGTAATAACACTTGGACTTACATGTGTAATAAAGTGTTTATTACAGGTGTAATAACACTTGGACTTACATGTGTAATAAAGTGTTTATTACAGCGTGTAATAACACTTGGACTTACATGTGTAATAAAGTGTTTTACAGCGTGTAATAACACTTGGACTTACTTGTGTAATAAAGTGTTTATTACAGCGTGTAATAACACCTGGACTTACATGTGTAATAAAGTGTTTATTACAGCGTGTAATAACACCTGGACTTACATGTGTAATAAAGTGTTTATTACAGCGTGTAATAACACTTGGACTTACATGTGTAATAAAGTGTTTATTACAGCGTGTAATAACACTTGGACTTACATGTGTAATAAAGTGTTAATTACAGCGTGTAATAACACTTGGACTTACATGTGTAATAAAGTGTTTATTACAGCGTGTAATAACACCTGGACTTACATGTGTAATAAAGTGTTTATTACAGCGTGTAATAACACCTGGACTTACATGTGTAATAAAGTGTTTATTACAGCGTGTAATAACACTTGGACTTACATGTGTAATAAAGTGTTTATTACAGCGTGAATAACACTTGGACTTACATGTGTAATAATGTTTACTACAGCGTGTAATAACACTTGGACTTACATGTGTAATAAAGTGTTTATTACAGGTGTAATAACACTTGGACTTACATGTGTAATAAAGTGTTTATTACAGCGTGAATAACACTTGGACTTACATGTGTAATAATGTTTACTACAGCGTGTAATAACACTTGGACTTACATGTGTAATAAAGTGTTTATTACAGGTGTAATAACACTTGGACTTACATGTGTAATAAAGTGTTTATTACAGCGTGTAATAACACTTGGACTTACATGTGTAATAAAGTGTTTTACAGCGTGTAATAACACTTGGACTTACTTGTGTAATAAAGTGTTTATTACAGCGTGTAATAACACTTGGACTTACATGTGTAATAAAGTGTTTATTACAGCGTGAATAACACTTGGACTTACATGTGTAATAATGTTTACTACACCGTGTAATAACACTTGGACTTACATGTGTAATAAAGTGTTTATTACAGGTGTAATAACACTTGGACTTACATGTGTAATAAAGTGTTTTACAGCGTGTAATAACACTTGGACTTACTTGTGTAATAAAGTGTTTATTACAGCGTGTAATAATAAATAAGAGGTGTTTGAGAAGGTAAATGTGGTGTGTGTGTGTATGTGTGTATGTGTGTGTGTGTGTGTGTGTGTGTGTGTGCAGGCTGAACGAGAACATGAACGTGTGCGTGGCAGACTTCGGTCTGTCCAAGAAGATCTACAACGGTGACTACTATCGTCAGGGTCGCATCTCCAAGATGCCCGTCAAGTGGATCGCCATCGAGAGTTTGGCCGACAGAGTCTACACCAGCAAGAGTGATGTGGTGAGTGCAGCACGCCACCGCTACTGGAGGCTCCGCCCCTAACAATGTCCTCCTCCTTCTTCAGTGGTCCTTTGGCGTCACCATGTGGGAGATCGCCACCAGGGGGCAGACTCCGTATCCTGGTGTGGAGAACAGTGAGATCTACGACTATTTACGTCAGGGCAATCGTCTCAAGCAGCCTCCAGACTGTCTGGACAGCATGTGAGCCATCACACATGATATCACACACTAGTAAACACCCTACTTGTATCACACATGATATCACACATTAGTAAACACCCTACTTGTATCACACATGATATCACACATAAGTAAACACGCTACTTGTATCACACACAAGTAAACACGCTACTTGTATCACACATGATATCACACATTAGTAAACACCCTACTTGTATCACACATGATATCACACACTAGTAAACACGCTACTTGTATCACACATGATATCACACACTAGTAAACACCCTACTTGTATCATACATGATATCACACACTAGTAAACACCCTACTTGTATCACACATGATATCACACATTAGTAAACACCCTACTTGTATCACACATGATATCACACACTAGTAAACATGCTACTTGTATCACACATGATATCACACACTAGTAAACACCCTACTTGTATCACACATGATATCACACACTAGTAAACACCCTACTTGTATCACACATGATATCACACATTAGTAAACACCCTACTTGTATCACACATGATATCACACACTAGTAAACACCCTACTTGTATCACACATGATATCACACACTAGTAAACACCCTACTTGTGTCACACATGATATCACACACTAGTAAACACCCTACTTGTATCACACACAAGTAAACACCCTACTTGTATCGCACATGATATCACACACAGGTAAACATGCTACTTTTATTGTACATGATATCACACACAAGTAAACACGCTACTTGTATCGTACATGATATCACACACAGGTAAACACGCTACTTGTATCGTACATGATATCACACACAGGTAAACATGCTACTTTTATTGTACATGATATCACACACAGGTAAACACGCTGCAAGACTGCTTGTATCACACATAAGTAAACACGCTACTTGTATCACACATGATATCACACACAAGTAAACACGCTACTTGTATCACACACTAGTAAACACCCTACTTGTATCACACATGATATCACACACTAGTAAACACCCTACTTGTATCACACATGATATCACACACTATTAAACACCCTACTTGTATCACACATATCACACACTAGTAAACACCCTACTTGTATCACACATGATATCACACATTAGTAGACACCCTACTTGTATCACACATGATATCACACACTAGTAAACACGCTACTTGTATCACACATGATATCACACACTAGTAAACACCCTACTTGTATCACACATGATATCACACACTAGTAAACACCCTACTTGTATCACACACTAGTAAACACCCTACTTGTATCACACATGATATCACACACTAGTAAACACCCTACTTGTATCACACACTAGTAAACACCCTACTTGTATCACACATGATATCACACACTAGTAAACACCCTACTTGTATCACACACTAGTAAACACCCTACTTGTATCACACATATCACACACTAGTAAACACCCTACTTGTATCACACATGATATCACACACTAGTAAACACCCTACTTGTATCACACATGATATCACACACTAGTAAACACCCTACTTGTATCACACACTAGTAAACACCCTACTTGTATCACACATGATATCACACACTAGTAAACACCCTACTTGTGTCACACATGATATCACACACTATTAAACACCCTACTTGTATCACACATGATATCACACACAGGTAAACATGCTACTTGTATCGTACATGATATCACACACAGGTAAACATGCTACTTTTATCGTACATGATATCACACACAGGTAAACACGCTACTTGTATCGTACATGATATCACACACAGGTAAACATGCTACTTTTATTGTACATGATATCACACACAGGTAAACATGCTGCAAGACTGCTTGTATCACACATAAGTAAACACGCTACTTGTATCACACATGATATCACACACAAGTAAACACGCTACTTGTATCACACATATCACACACAAGTAAACACACTACTTGTATTGTACATGATATCACACACAGGTAAATGCCCTAGTTGTATCGCATGTGATATCACACACAGGTAAAGCGCTACTTGTATCACACATGAGTAAACCCGCTGCAGGAATCGCACATGATATCACACACAACTAAACACCCTACTTGTATCGCACGTGATATCACACACAGGTAAATGTGCTACATGTATCACACACAAGTAAATGCGCTACTTACATCGCACGTGATATCACACACAGGTAAATGTGCTACTTGTATCACACACAAGTAAATGCACAACTTACATCGCACGTGATATCACACACAGGTAAATGTGCTACTTGTATCGCACACAAGTAAATGCACTACTTACATCGCACGTTATATCACACACAGGTAAATGTGCTACTTGTATCGCACACAAGTAAATGCACTACTTACATCGCACGTGATATCACACACAGGTAAATGTGCTACTTGTATCGCACACAAGTAAATGCACTACTTACATCGCACGTGATATCACACACAGGTAAATGTGCTACTTGTATCGCACACAAGTAAATGCACTACTTACATCGCACGTGATATCACACACAGGTAAATGTGCTACTTGTATCACACACAAGTAAATGCACTACTTACATCGCACGTGATATCACACACAGGTAAATGTGCTACTTGTATCGCACACAAGTAAATGCACTACTTACATCGCACGTGATATCACACACAGGTAAACGCATTACGCACACAAGCTGATTTCATCCCATATGTGTATTGCGTCGATATCACTGTGGTATGGTTTTACTAACCAGTGCTGTATATCAGTGATATCACTGTGGTATAGTCTTACTAATCAGTGTTGTATTGCAGTGATATCACTGTGGTATGGTCTCACTAATCAGTGCTGTATATCAGTGATCTCACTAATCAGTGCTGTTTTGCAGTGATATCACTGTGGTATGGTCTCACTAATCAGTGCTGTATATCAGTGATATCACTGTGGTATGGTCTCACTAATCAGTGCTGTGTTGCAGTGATATCACAGCGGTATGGTCTTACTAATCAGTTGCAGTGATATCACTGTGGTATGGTCTCACTAATCAGTGCTGTGTTGCAGTGATATCACAGCGGTATGGTCTTACTAATCAGTTGCAGTGATATCACAGTGGTATGGTGTCACTAATCAGTGCTGTATCGCTCCTCAGCTACGCTCTGATGTTCTCCTGCTGGCTGTTGAGTCCAAAAGATCGTCCGTCCTTCGAGGTTCTGCGAGGTGAGCTGGAGAAGACTTTGGAGGAGCTGCCGGACCCCCAGGACCCTGAGGAGATCCTCTACGTCAACATGGACGACTCCTGCGCGGAGGCGGAGGCGGGGGCGGCGGGAGGCTCCTCCCCCTTGTGCCTGAAGGGTCTGGCGAGCACGGCGGTGGAGGTGCATCGCCCCAACCGCTACGTCTTGTGTCCGCAGCACGCCTCCCTGGAGAGTCTGGACACGCCCACTTCCTCCCTGCCACTCAGACACACCGCAGAGCCGCTGGAGGACTCACACAAAATTCCCTGGCAGTGAGCACGTTGTCATGGCAACCACAGCTGAGGAACTTTTTCTCCAAGCAGCCAACGACCGCAGGTTCGATTCCTCGCAGCAGAAGCACAGCGACTTTTTCATACGCTCATTTTTCTACTTTTGCACTTTTTATACCAAACTTTGTTCCTACTTTTGTTCCACGTGGAGGAGATGGAAGTGGGTGTGACATCATTGCTTGTTCCACGTGGAAGAGATGGAAGTGGGTGTGACATCATTGCTTGTTCCACGTGGAAGAGATGGAAGTGGGTGTGACGGTGCGACATCATTGCTTGCTAAAACTCTTTTTAAGCTTTTTAAATACGTGACAAAAATGCTTCCCTCCAAGAAAAAACTAATGGCTTCATGGCTCATTGACCATTCTGGCTCACTGCGACTAGAAATCATACTTCATTTTTTTAAATAAGGGACGTTACATCTATTTTAAGTCAAATTACATCTATTTTAAGTGACGTTACATCTATTTCTAAGTGACATATCTATTTCAAGTCAAATTACATCTATTTTATGTAGCATTACATATTAAGTGACGTTACATCTATTTTAAGTGACATTACATCTGTTTTAAGTGACGTTACATCTATTTTAAGTCAAATTACATCTATTTCTAAGTGACATTACATCTATTTTAAGTGACGTTACATCTATTTTAAGTGAAATTACATTTATTTTAAGTAGCATTACATATTAAGTGACATCACATCTATTTTAAGTGACATTACATCTATTTTAAGTCAAATTACATCTATTTCTAAGTGACATTACCTCTTTTAAGTGACATTACATCTATTTTAAGTCTAATTACATCTATTTCTAGTCAAATTACATCTAGCTTAAGTAGCATTTCATATTAAGAGACATTACATCTATTTTAAGAGACATTACATCTATTTTAAGAGACATTACATCTATTTTAAGTGACATCACATCTATTTTAAGTGACATTACATCTATTTTAAGAGACATCACATCTATTTTAAGTGACATCACATCTATTTTAAGTGACATTACATCTATTTTAAGTGACATCACATCTATTTTAAGTGACATTACATCTATTTTAGTGACATTACATCTATTTTAAGTGACATTACATCTATTTTAAGAGACAATACACCTATTTTAAGTGACATCACATCTATTTTAAGTGACATTACATCTATTTTAAGAGACATCACATCTATTTTAAGTGACATCACATCTATTTTAAGTGACATTACATCTATTTTAAGTGACATTACATCTATTTTAGTGACATTACATCTATTTTAAGTGACATTACATCTATTTTAGTGACATCACATCTATTTTAGTGACATTACATCTATTTTAAGAGACATCACATCTATTTTAAGTGACATCACATCTATTTTAAGTGACATTACATCTATTTTAAGTGACATCACATCTATTTTAAGTGACATTACATCTATTTTAGTGACATTACATCTATTTTAAGTGACATGACATCTATTTTAAGTGACATCACATCTATTTTAGTGACATTACATCTATTTTAAGTGACATGACATCTATTTTAAGTGACATTACATCTATTTTAGTGACATCACATCTATTTTAAGTGACATTACATCTATTTTAGTGACACATCTATTTTAAGTGACATTACATCTATTTTAAGTGACATCACATCTATTTTAAGTGACCTTACATCTTATTATATTTGGTCAGTTTGTTATTGGTTGAAGTGAAGCTCGGTCGTGTGCTTAAAAGCAGACAAATATTGTAACATTACTTGTAGTGACGCAGCAACACCCGGACTGTACTCTGTCTTACATTTTGGTACTTAAACATGTTAGCATGCTAGCATTAACATGCAAATGGTTAACTTTTTTTTTGGTGCTAATTTTAAAGGTTCAGAGTACTTGACGTATGCTAATGTTAACATGCTAACTATTTTTGATCATTTTACAGACATACACCTCAGGGTCATATACTTTGTACTTGATGCATGCTAATGTTAACATGCTAACTATTTTTGATTGTTTTGCAAGAATACACCTCAGAGTCATATACTTCACCAATGCTAATGTTAGCATGCTAACTATTTTTGATAGTTTTGCAAGCATACACCTCAGAGTCATATACTTTACCAATGCTAATGTTAGCATGCTAACTATTTTTGATTGTTTTGCAAGCATACACCTCAGAGTCATATACTTTACCAATGCTAATGTTAGCATGCTAGCTTTTTTTTTTTTTTAAAGTCATTTCACAGGTATACATTTCAGTCATATTTTTTGGTACTTGACACATGTTAATTAGCATTAAAAAAAACTAGCATACTAACATTAGCATGCTAGCTGTTTTGCTCACTCTACAGGCATACATGTCAAGATACTTCACACATTGTTGTTAGCACGCTAGCTTTTCTTTAAAGCTCATTTTACAATCATACATTTTTGTTCTTGACACATGCTAACATTAGCATCCTAGCTTTTTTTGTTAATTTTACAGGTCTAAATTTCAGTCATATATTTTTGTTCTTGACACATGCTAACATTAGCATCCTAGCTTTTTTGGTTAATTTTACAGGTCTACATTTCAGTCATATTTTGGTACTTGACACATACTAATGTTAGCACGCTAGCTTTTTTTTGTGCTAATTTTACAGGTCTAAATTTCAGTCATACATTGTTGTTCTTGACACATGCTAACATTAGCATTCTAGCTTTTTTTTTGTTAATTTTACAGGTCTACATTTCAGTCATATATTTTGGTACTTGACACATACTAATGTTAGCACGCTAGCTTTTTTTGTGTGCTAATTTTACAGGCATACACTTCAGGCATATACTTTGGCTCTTGACACAAGCTAATGTTAGCATGCCAGCTTTTTAGCCCTTTTAGTAGCTTTCAGTCATGTATTTTGCTATTTGACACACGTTTACTATTAGTTTTTCACAATGAAGCTCGTAGCTGCACAAAACTTTCGTGGTGTTTCACGGCGACTAACAACAGAAGGATTTCAAGCTCTGACCTCTCCTTGGCACATCGCGGCCAAGGTCTAGGAGGTGGACTCGTACCGTCACACCCCGAGTTGGAGAACTTCCTGCTCCTTGGAAAAGAAGACAGGAAGTTGTCACCAAGGCACTTATTGACTGTAAATATCGTGAGAAGAAGTGAGCTTCATGTTGAATGTGGACTGAAGTGCCTTCGCCTTTATTGTGTCACTTCTTATAAACTGGTCCTTTTCTACAAACCTGTCTGGTTTCCATGGCGACGCGTGTGTGTGTGTGAGTGACGTGCTTCAGAATTGGATGTATGAGATCTGCACGTCGCCGTCCACCTCCAGCGTGTCCATGTCTCCCACAGCCTGCAGGCGGTGTGTGAAGTCAAAGAGCGGCTGCCCGTTGACGAACACCTTGAAGCCCTCCTTGCCACAGCGGATGGACACCTGAGGAGCGGACCAGGAGGGTGAGGACTAGGAGGGTGAGGACTAGGAGGGTGAGGGCCAGGAGGGTGAGGACCAGGAGGGTGAGGACTAGGAGGGTGAGGGCCAGGAGGGTGAGGACTAGGAGGGTGAGGGCCAGGAGGGTGAGGACCAGGAGGGTGAGGACTAGGAGGGTGAGGGCCAGGAGGGTGAGGACTAGGAGGGTGAGGGCCAGGAGGGTGAGGACTAGGAGGGTGAGGGCCAGGAGGGTGAGGACCAGGAGGGTGAGGACTAGGAGGGTGAGGGCCAGGAGGGTGAGGACTAGGAGGGTGAGGACTAGGAGGGTGAGGGACAGGAGGGTGAGGGCCAGGAGGGTGAGGGCCAGGAGGGTGAGGACTAGGAGGGTGAGGGCCAGGAGGGTGAGGACTAGGAGGGTGAGGACTAGGAGGGTGAGGGCCAGGAGGGTGAGGACTAGGAGGGTGAGGACCAGGAGGGTGAGGACTAGGAGGGTGAGGGCCAGGAGGGTGAGGACCAGGAGGGTGAGGACTAGGAGGGTGAGGGCCAGGAGGGTGAGGACTAGGAGGGTGAGGACCAGGAGGGTGAGGACTAGGAGGGTGAGGGCCAGGAGGGTGAGGACTAGGAGGGTGAGGACTAGGAGGGTGAGGACCAGGAGGGTGAGGACTAGGAGGGTGAGGGCCAGGAGGGTGAGGACTAGGAGGGTGAGGGCCAGGAGGGTGAGGACCAGGAGGGTGAGGGCCAGGAGGGTGAGGACCAGGAGGGTGAGGACCAGGAGGGTGAGGACTAGGAGGGTGAGGGCCAGGAGGGTGAGGACTAGGAGGGTGAGGACTAGGAGGGTGAGGACCAGGAGGGTGAGGACTAGGAGGGTGAGGGCCAGGAGGGTGAGGACCAGGAGGGTGAGGACTAGGAGGGTGAGGGCCAGGGGGTGAGGACCAGGAGGGTGAGGACTAGGAGGGTGAGGGCCAGGAGGGTGAGGACCAGGAGGGTGAGGACTAGGAGGGTGAGGACTAGGAGGGTGAGGGCCAGGAGGGTGAGGACCAGGAGGGTGAGGACTAGGAGGGTGAGGGCCAGGAGGGTGAGGACTAGGAGGGTGAGGGCCAGGAGGGTGAGGACCAGGAGGGTGAGGACTAGGAGGGTGAGGGCCAGGAGGGTGAGGACTAGGAGGGTGAGGGCCAGGAGGGTGAGGACTAGGAGGGTGAGGGCCAGGAGGGTGAGGACCAGGAGGGTGAGGACTAGGAGGGTGAGGGCCAGGAGGGTGAGGACTAGGAGGGTGAGGACTAGGAGGGTGAGGGACAGGAGGGTGAGGGCCAGGAGGGTGAGGGCCAGGAGGGTGAGGACTAGGAGGGTGAGGGCCAGGAGGGTGAGGACTAGGAGGGTGAGGACTAGGAGGGTGAGGGCCAGGAGGGTGAGGACTAGGAGGGTGAGGACCAGGAGGGTGAGGACTAGGAGGGTGAGGGCCAGGAGGGTGAGGACCAGGAGGGTGAGGACTAGGAGGGTGAGGGCCAGGAGGGTGAGGACTAGGAGGGTGAGGACCAGGAGGGTGAGGACTAGGAGGGTGAGGGCCAGGAGGGTGAGGACTAGGAGGGTGAGGACTAGGAGGGTGAGGACCAGGAGGGTGAGGACTAGGAGGGTGAGGGCCAGGAGGGTGAGGACTAGGAGGGTGAGGGCCAGGAGGGTGAGGACCAGGAGGGTGAGGGCCAGGAGGGTGAGGACCAGGAGGGTGAGGACCAGGAGGGTGAGGACTAGGAGGGTGAGGGCCAGGAGGGTGAGGACTAGGAGGGTGAGGACTAGGAGGGTGAGGACCAGGAGGGTGAGGACTAGGAGGGTGAGGGCCAGGAGGGTGAGGACCAGGAGGGTGAGGACTAGGAGGGTGAGGGCCAGGGGGTGAGGACCAGGAGGGTGAGGACTAGGAGGGTGAGGGCCAGGAGGGTGAGGACTAGGAGGGTGAGGACTAGGAGGGTGAGGACCAGGAGGGTGAGGACTAGGAGGGTGAGGGCCAGGAGGGTGAGGACCAGGAGGGTGAGGACTAGGAGGGTGAGGGCCAGGAGGGTGAGGACCAGGAGGGTGAGGACTAGGAGGGTGAGGGCCAGGAGGGTGAGGACCAGGAGGGTGAGGACTAGGAGGGTGAGGGCCAGGAGGGTGAGGACCAGGAGGGTGAGGACTAGGAGGGTGAGGACCAGGAGGGTGAGGACTAGGAGGGTGAGGGCCAGGAGGGTGAGGACCAGGAGGGTGAGGACTAGGAGGGTGAGGGCCAGGAGGGTGAGGACCAGGAGGGTGAGGACTAGGAGGGTGAGGGCCAGGAGGGTGAGGACCAGGAGGGTGAGGACTAGGAGGGTGAGGACTAGGAGGGTGAGGGCCAGGAGGGTGAGGACTAGGAGGGTGAGGGCCAGGAGGGTGAGGACCAGGAGGGTGAGGACTAGGAGGGTGAGGGCCAGGAGGGTGAGGACTAGGAGGGTGAGGGCCAGGAGGGTGAGGACTAGGAGGGTGAGGGCCAGGAGGGTGAGGACCAGGAGGGTGAGGACTAGGAGGGTGAGGACTAGGAGGGTGAGGGCCAGGAGGGTGAGGACTAGGAGGGTGAGGGCCAGGAGGGTGAGGACTAGGAGGGTGAGGGACAGGAGGGTGAGGGCCAGGAGGGTGAGGACCAGGAGGGGAGGAAGGAGAGGTGACTCACGTCAAAGGGCTGTCCCTCCTTGAAGGGATTGTTGCTCAGCTGGCGTTCTTCTGCACCCCAGCGACCACCGATCAGACTGTTCCTCACCACAACACCCTCCTTCAGCCGGGGGTTGACATGCAGGGCGATGTCTCGCGTCCTGCTCGCCATCAGGTTGATGCTGATCCTGAACACGTACATTTAGCGTGGGGCATGTTAGCATGTTAGCATGTTAGCAGTGTCATTGTGAGGCAGCTTGTATGCACCTTGACTGTACACCTCAGTCATACTCATTCAATTATACCTAAATTAGCTTCTTTACTACAGGTGTACACCTCAGTCATATACTGTACATAGGTATATGCTAAAAGTTAGCATGCTAACTTTTTTCCCCCACATACTGTATTTTACAGATTTGTTCTAAAAAACAATTACAGGTATACACCTCAGACTCATATTTTGGTACTTGACACATGCTAACTGCTAGCATGCTAACTTGTTTCTAACAAAGTTTGCAGGTATACACTTCAGTCATATTTTGATAATCGACACATGCTAACTGTTAGCAAGCTAACTGTTTCTAACACATTTTACAGGTATACACCTCAGACTCATATTTTGGTACTTGACACATGCTAACTGTTAGCATGCTAACTTGTTTCTAACAAAGTTTGCAGGTATACACTTCAGTCATATTTTGATAATTGACACATGCCAACTGTTAGCAAGCTAACTTTTTCTAACACATTTTACAGGTATACACTTCAGACTCATATTTTGGTACTTGACACATGCTAACGGTTAGCATGCTAACTTTAAAAAATATATATATCTTTTTTTAGGTATACACTTCAGAGTCATATTTTGGTACTTGACACATGCTAACTGTTTGCATGCTAACTTTTTTTAAACACATTTTACAGGTATACGCCTCAGAGTCTTATATATTGATATTTGACTAGTTGTTAGCATGCTAACTTTGTTCTAAAAAATGTTTGCAGGTTTATACCTCAAACTCATATTTTGGTACTTGACACATGCTAACTGTTTGCATGCTAACTTTTTTAAACAAATTTTACAGGTATACACCTCAGAGTCTTATATATTGATATTTGACACATGCTAGTTGTTAGCATGCTAACTTTTTAAAACAAATTTTACAGGTATACACCTCAGAGTCTTATATATTGATATTTGACACATGCTAGTTGTTAGCATGCTAACTTTGTTCTAAAAAATGTTTGCAGGTTTATACCTCAAACTCATATTTTGGTACTTGACGCATGCTAACATTGTTCTAACACATTTTACAGGTATACACCTTAGACTCATATTTTGGTACTTGACACATGCTAACTGTTAGCATGCTAACTTTTTTCTAACAAAGTTTGCAGGTATACACCTCAGACTCATATTTTGGTACTTGACACATGCTAACTGTTAGCATGCTAACTTTTTTCGGACAAAGTTTGCAGGCATACACTTCAGTCATATTTTGGTACTTGACGCATGCTAACATTGTTCTAACACATTTTACAGGTATACACCTTAGACTCATATTTTGGTACTTGACACATGCTAACTGTTAGCATGCTAACTTTTTCTAACACATTTTACAGGTATACACCTCAGTCTCATATTTTGGTACTTGACACATGCTAACGGTTAGCATGCTAACTTAAAAAAAAAAAAAAAGTTTTAGGTATACACTTCAGAGTCATATTTTGGTACTTGACACATGCTAAATGTTTGCATGCTAACTTTTTTAAACAAATTTTACAGGTATACACCTCAGAGTCTTATATATTGATATTTGACACATGCTAGTTGTTAGCATGCTAACTTTGTTCTAAAAAATGTTTGCAGGTTTATACCTCAAGCTCATATTTTGGTACTTGACACATGCTAACTGTTAGCATGCTAACATTTTTCTAACACATTTTACAGGTATACACCTTAGACATATTTTGGTAATTGACACATGCTAACTGGTATACACCTCAGACTCATATTTTGGTAATTGACACATGCTAACTGGTATACACCTTAGTCATATTTTGGTAATTGACACATGCTAACTGGTATACACCTCAGACTCATATTTTGGTACTTGACACATGCTAACTGGTATACACCTCAGACTCATATTTTGGTAATTGACACATGCTAACTGGTATACACCTTAGTCATATTTTGGTAATTGACACATGCTAACTGGTATGCACCTCAGACTCATATTTTGGTACTTGACACATGCTAACTGGTATACACCTCAGACTCATATTTTGGTAATTGACACATGCTAACTGTTTGCAGGTATACACCTCAGAGTCATATTTTGGTACTTGACACATGCTAACTTTTTTCTAAGACATTTTACAGGTATACACTTCAGTCATATTTTGGTACTTGATACATGATAACTTAGCATGCTAACTTTTTTCTAACAAAGTTTGCAGGTATACACCTCAGTCATATTTTGGTACTTGACACATGCTAACTGTTAGCATGCTAACTTTTTTCTAAGACATTTTACAGGTATACACTTCAGTCATATTTTGGTACTTGATACATGTTAACTTTGTTCAATTTTTTTTTTGCAGATATATATATTTTGGTACTTGACACATGCTAACTGTTAGCAAGCTAACTTTTTCTAAGACATTTTACAGCTATACACCTCAGACTCATATTTTGGTACTTGACATTGATTGATTGATTGATTGAGACTTGTATTAGTAGATTGCACAGTACAGTACATATTCCGTACAATTGACCACTAAATGGTAACACCCCAATAAGTTTTTCAACTTGTTTAAGTCGGGGTCCACGTTAATCAATTCATGCTAACGGTTAGCATGCTAACTTTAAAAAAATAGTTTTTACAGGTAAACACCTCAGACTCATATTTTGGTACTTGACACATGCTAATGGCTAGCATGCTAACTTGAAAAATTTTTTTTTTTTACAGGTATACACATCAGACTCATATTTTGGTACTTGACACATGCTAACTGTTTGCATGCTAAATTTTCCTTAACAAATTTTACAGATATATACCTCAGACTCATATTTTGGTACTTGACACATGCTAACTTAAAAAATAAAAAAAATAAAAATGTTTACAGGTATACACCTCAGACTCAAATGTTGGTACTTGACACATGCTAACGGCTAGCATGCTAACTTAAAAAATAAAAATGTTTACAGGTATACACCTCAGACTCAAATGTTGGTACTTGACACATGCTAACGGCTAGCATGCGAACTTAAAAAATAAAAATGTTTACAGGTATACACCTCAGACTCAAATTTTGGTACTTGACACATGCTAACGGCTAGCATGCTAACTTAATTTTTTTTTTTTTTTTTTTTACAGATATACACCTCAGATTCATACGGTACGGTTTGCAAGCTAAATTTTCCCTAACAAATTTTACAGATATATACCTCAGACTCATATTTTGGTACTTGACACATGCTAACTGTTTGCAAGCTAAATTTTCCCTAACAAATTTTACAGATATATACCTCAGACTCATATTTTGGTACCTGACACATGCTAATGGCTAACATGCTAACTTAAAAAAAAAAAAAAAAAGGTTTACAGGTATACACCTCAGATTCCTATTTTGGTACTTGACACATGCTAACTGTTTGCAAGCTAAATGTTCCCTAACAAATTTTACAGATATATACCTCAGACTCATATTTTGGTACTTGACACATGCTAACGGCTAGCATGCTAACTTAAAAAATAAAAAAAATAAAAATGTTTACAGGTATACACCTCAGACTCAAATTTTGGTACTTGACACATGCTAACGGCTAGCATGCTAACTTAAATTTTTTTTATTTTTTTTTAACAGATATACACCTCAGAGTCATATTTTGGTACTTGACACATGCTAACGGCTAGCATGCTAACTTAATTTTTTTTTTTTTTTTGCAGGTATACACCTCAGACTCATATTTTGATACTTGACACATGCTAACTGTTTGCATGCTAACCTTTTTCTAACAAATTTTACAGGTATACACCTCAGACTCATATTTTGGTACTTGACACATGCTAACGGCTAGCATGCTAACTTAAAAAAAAAAATGTTTACAGATATACACCTCAGAGTTATATATTGGTACTTGACACATGCTAACGGCTAGCATGCTAACTTAAAAAAAAAAAAGTTTTTGCAGGTATACACCTCAGACTCATATTTTGGTACTTGACACATGCTAACTGTTAGCATGCTAACTTTCTATTTCACATATTTTACAGGTATACACCTCAGACTCATATTTTGGTACTTGACACATCTAAGAGTCGTGCTTGTTTGTTATTACTTGACGCTATCTGGCTAGTGTGCTAACTGTTAGCATTTGAAATGAAGAAGACTTACCTGTTAGCGTTGTAGGGCACCATACCTCTGATGACCAGCGTCCTCTTGGAGAACATTCCTCCTGGGATCAGGCTGGAGTAAGGAATGGTCTGCACGACACAAATACATTCTTTGACTACTTTTCACCACATGTAAGAACCACTTTTTCACTTCCAATACCATACCCAATACCCTATAAAGATATTGATCTGATACGATATCTGGAAGAATCCTCCCTACTTGTATCATTTAGTCGTGTGAAAGGTCAGAAAAGGTTTGATCAAGTGAAATGAGTCAAACACAATAAAAACTAACCTTGTTATTATTAACTGTCTGGAATGGATTTATGCTGTCTTTAAGTTGGCAACACAAGACTTCATGAAATTGAATGCATGATGCAGTAAGTTGGATGATGCGGACACGTTTGTTCCTGGATACTTTCTAATACTTCTGGCTTGGAGACTTTGTATGTGTCAGTAATATGTAACTATCATTATTTGTTTATATTGACACATGTTCAGTGATTATTACACATGTCTAGCTTGTGTGCTATTGTGTGCTCAGCTATTGTTTAGCTGCGAGCTATCGACCTTTTGTAAACAGAAGAAACTGTGTGCTCATTGGAGGACATTTAGATGTTACGACAGGAAGTGAGTGTTGTGCAGATACAACAACTTCCTGTCAGACCTCAGAGATGTAATGTCACTTAAAATAGATGTAATGTCACTTAAAACAGATGTAATGTCACTTAAAATAGATGTAATGTCACTTAAAACAGATGTAATGTCACTTAAAATAGATGTAATGTCACTTAAAATAGATGTAATGTATACATCTATTTCCCAACATAGATGTAATGTCACTTAAAATAGATGTAATGTCACTTAAAACAGATGTAATGTCACTTAAAACAGATGTAATGTCACTTAAAATAGATGTGATGTCACTTAAAATAGATGTGATGTCACTTAAAATAGATGTAATGTCACTTAAAATAGATGTGATGTCACTTAAAATAGATGTAATGTCACTTAAAATAGATGTAATGTCACTTAAAACAGATGTAATGTCACTTAAAACAGATGTAATGTCACTTAAAATAGATGTAATGTCACTTAAAACAGATGTAATGTCACTTTAAATAGATGTAATGTCACTTAAAACAGATGTAATGTCACTTAAAATACATGTAATGTCACTTAAAACAGATGTAATGTCACTTAAAACAGATGTAATGTCACTTTAAATAGATGTAATGTCACTTAAAACAGATGTAATGTCACTTAAAATACATGTAATGTCACTTAAAACAGATGTAATGTCACTTAAAATAGATGTAATGTCACTTAAAATATATGTCATGTCACTTATAATAGATGTAATGTCACTTAAAATAGATGTAATGTTACTTAAAATAGATGTAATGTCACCTAAAATAGATGTAATGTCACTTAAAATAGATGTAATGTTACTTAAAATAGATGTAATGTCACTTAAAATAGATGTAATGTCACTAAAATAGATGTAATGTCACTTAAAATAGATGTAATGTCACTTAAAACAGATGTAATGTCACTTAAAACAGATGTAATGTCACTTAAAACAGATGTAATGTGACTTAAAATAGATGTAATGTGACTTCAAATAGATGTGATGTCACTTAAAATAGATGTAATGTCACTTAAAATAGATGTAATGTCACTGTCACTTAAAACAGATGTGATGTCACTTAAAATAGATGTAATGTCACTTAAAATAGGTGTGATGTCACTTAAAATAGATGTAATGTCACTTAAAATAGATGTAATGTCACTAAAATAGATGTAATGTCACTTAAAATAGATGTAATGTCACTTAAAATAGATGTAATGTCACTTAAAACAGATGTAATGTCACTAAATTAGATGTAATGTCACTTAAAATAGATGTAATGTCACTAAAATAGATGTAATGTCACTTAAAATAGATGTAATGTCACTAATGTCACTTAAAACAGATGTAATGTCACTTAAAACAGATGTAATGTCACTTAAAATAGATGTAATGTCACTAAAATAGATGTAATGTCACTTAAAATAGATGTAATGTCACTTAAAACAGATGTAATGTCACTTAAAATAGATGTAATGTCACTTAAAACAGATGTAATGTCACTTAAAATAGATGTAATGTCACTTAAAACAGATGTAATGTCACTTAAAATAGATGTGATGTCACTTAAAATAGATGTAATGTCACTTAAAATAGATGTAATGTCACTAATGTCACTTAAAATAGATGTGATGTCACTTAAAATAGATGTAATGTCACTTAAAATAGATGTAATGTCACTAATGTCACTTAAAACAGATGTAATGTCACTAAAATAGATGTAATGTCACTTAAAATAGATGTAATGTCACTTAAAATAGATGTAATGTCACTAAAATAGATGTAATGTCACTTAAAATAGATGTAATGTCACTAATGTCACTTAAAACAGATGTAATGTCACTTAAAATAGATGTAATGTCACTTAAAATAGATGAAATGTCACTAAAATAGATGTAATGTCACTAAAATAGATGTAATGTCACTTGAAATAGATGTAATGTCACTTAAAATAGATGTAATGTCACTTAAAATATATTTAATGTCACTTAAAATAGATGTAATGTCACTAAAATAGATGTAATGTCACTAATGTCACTTAAAACAGATGTAATGTCACTAAAATAGATGTAATGTCACTTAAAATAGATGTAATGTCACTTAAAATAGATGAAATGTCACTAAAATAGATGTAATGTCACTTGAAATAGATGTAATGTCACTTAAAATAGATGTAATGTCACTTAAAATAGATGTAATGTCACTAATGTCACTTAAAACAGATGTAATGTCACTTAAAATAGATGTAATGCCACTAAAATAGATGTAATGTCACTTGAAATAGATGTAATGTCACTTAAAATAGATGAAATGTCACTTAAAATAGATGTAATTTCACTTAAAATAGATGTAATGTCACTTAAAATAGATGTAATGTCACTAATGTCACTTAAAACAGATGTAATGTCACTAAAATAGATGTAATGTCACTTAAAATAGATGTAATGTCACTAAAATAGATGTAATGTCACTTAAAATAGATGTAATGTCACTAATGTCACTTAAAACAGATGTAATGTCACTTAAAATAGATGAAATGTCACTAAAATAGATGTAATGTCACTAAAATAGATGTAATGTCACTTGAAATAGATGTAATGTCACTTAAAATAGATGTAATGTCACTTAAAATATATTTAATGTCACTTAAAATAGATGTAATGTCACTAAAATAGATGTAATGTCACTAATGTCACTTAAAACAGATGTAATGTCACTAAAATAGATGTAATGTCACTTAAAATAGATGTAATGTCACTTAAAATAGATGAAATGTCACTAAAATAGATGTAATGTCACTTGAAATAGATGTAATGTCACTTAAAATAGATGTAATGTCACTTAAAATAGATGAAATGTCACTTAAAATAGATGTAATGTCACTTAAAATAGATGTAATGTCACTAAAATAGATGTAATGTCACTTAAAATAGATGTAATGTCACTTAAAATAGATGTAATGTCACTAATGTCACTTAAAACAGATGTAATGTCACTTAAAATAGATGTAATGTCACTTAAAATAGATGAAATGTCACTAAAATAGATGTAATGTCACTTGAAATAGATGTAATGTCACTTGAAATAGATGTAATGTCACTTAAAATAGATGTAATGTCACTTAAAATAGATGTAATGTCACTTAAAATAGATGTAATGTCACTTAAAATAGATGTAATGTCACTTAAAATAGATGTAATGTCACTTAAAATAGATGAAATGTCACTAAAATAGATGTAATGTCAGACCTCTGGAATGGTCTTATACTGCCTTTAAGTTGAAGTGGAGTGATAATAGTTTTTGGCAACACAAGACTTTATGAAATTGAATGCATGATGCAGTAAGTTGGATGATGCGGACACGTTTGTTCCTGGATACTTTCTAATACTTCTGCCTTGGAGACTTTGTGTGTGTCAGTAATATGTAACTATCATTATTTGTTTATATTGACACATGTTCAGTGAGTATTACACATGTCTAGCTTGTGTGCTATTGTGTGCTCAGCTGTTGTGTAGCCGCGAGCTGTCGACCTTTTGTACATAGAAGAAAGTGCGTGCTCATTGGAGGACATTTAGATGTGAGGACAGGAAGTGAGTGTTGTGCAGACACAACAACTTCCTGTCAGATTTAGGAGAGTTTGGTTCCAAAGAGTTCTTACTTACTGGGTTGTAGACGGGCTGGCCTCCCATACTCTGCAACAACAACAACAACAACAATCATAACAACAATCATCATAAATGCTGAACATGAAAGAGTTCTCACGGGCAGGTTGCATCCTGGGAATCCTCCCTGGCAAGAAAGAAAAACACTTGAAATGAAGTCTCATCTTTCACATGAAATACTTCCAGTAGGGGAGAGAAAGCTGCACACCATAGTTCCTCCAGGACACGCCCCCTGCTGTCAAGCACACATCACCACTTCATTAGCGTTTCACCACATCACTCATTTACCTTCCTGATGATACTCACCCCCCCACAGTCTGCTGGGTAACCCCCCTGTGAAGAAACAAGCCATCTTTAATGCTTTATAGTAGGGATGTCCGATAATGGCTTTTTGCCGATATCCGATATTCCGCTATTGTCCAACTCTTTAATTACCGATACCGATATAAACCGATACCGTTATCAACCGATACTGATATATACAGTCGTGGAATTAACACATTATTATGTCTAATTTGGACAACCAGGTATGGTGAAGATAAGGTACTTTTTAAAAAAAATTATAAAATAAAATAAGATAAATAAATTAAAAACATTTTCTTGAATAAAAAAGAAAGTAAAACAATATAAAAACAGTTACATAGAAACTAGTAATGAATGAAAATGAGTAAAATGAACTGTTAAAGGTTAGTACTATTAGTGGAGCAGCAGCACGCACAATCATGTGTGCTTACGGACTGTATCCCTTGCAGACTGTATTGATATATATTGATATATAATGTAGGAAGCACAGACTGTATCCCTTGCAGACTGTATTGATATATATTGATATATAATGTAGGGAGCACAGACTGTATCCCTTGCAGACTGTATTGATATATATTGATATATAATGTAGGAAGCAGAATATTAATAACAGAAAGAAACAACCCTTTTGTGTGAATGAGTGTAAATGGGGGAGGGAGTTTTTTTGGGTTGGTGCATTAATTGTAAGTGTATCTTGTGTTTTTTATGTTGATTTAATTAAAAAAAACAAAAAAAAAACGATACCGATAATAAAAAAAACCATACCGATAATTTCCGATATTACATTTTAACGCATTTATCGGACATCCCTACTTTATAGCCTTGTATTTCCTGGGCTATAAACCTACGCTTTAAACCCAGCGGCTTATAAAACGTGGCGGCTAATTTCCGGATTATTTATCACTTTTTTTTTAATTGAAATTGATCGAAACGTTTATTAGTAGATTGCACAGTACAGTACATATTCCGTACAATTGACCACTAAATGGTAACACCCCAATACATTTTTCAACTTGTTTAAGTCCACGTTAATCAATTCACGGCCGTATTGCAAATAGTTCCATGAAACACAAGCAGAGGTACTGAAAAGTTGTGTTATTGTTTGTGCTACGGTGACATCTTTTGGACGGGTTCGCTCACTTCTGGTTGAACGGGGATTCCTGCCGTTTAAAGCTTTGAACCGGAAGTAGAAGTTCCGTATCATCTGCTAATTAACCGCAGCGTTTCTACTCGAGTGTATTCTTCATTCATCACTCTAAACCAGTGGTTCTTAACCTGGGTTCTAGGGGTTCGGTGAGTCGGCCTCAGGGGTTCGGCAGAGCCTCCGCCACGGAGGTCAAGACACGCCCGACTCATCGTGTAAATACTGTGTGGTCACACCTGCAGCACACCTGTCCCAAACCTGACTAAATAACAAGTTCAATGTTTTGTTATTGTAATCAAATGACAGCAGGCATTTCCATGAGATTATTTTCTAATAGAAGTGTTTAGGCCCACTTACAATGACTATAAAATATTGTTTTTTATGAGCTGTGTACTAGTATTGTATGTCTGGGTGGAGGTCCTATTTTGGAAATAATTTGTACCCCTTTCAGATATCGCATTTAGTTCCCACTAAAACATCCACATGTTGCACAATGAGATGTAAACATGGGATGACGTGTACATTCCTGCAACTTTCCGTTTGTAAAATTTATCTTTATTAGTATTTCTTTAATATAATAACATCATTTTATGATTACGGCGCGGGTTCGGTGAATGCGCATGTGAAATTGGTGGGGTTCGGTACCACCAACAAGGTTAAGAACCACTGCTCTAAACGATGTTTGTAAGTTTTACAATTAGGGATGTCCGATAATGGCTTTTTGCCGATATCCGATATTCCGATATTGTCCAACTCTTTAATTACCGATACCGATATCAACCGATACCGATATATACAGTCGTGGAATTAACACATTATTATGCCTAATTTGGACAACCAGGTATGGTGAAGATAAGGTTTTTTTTTTTTTAAATATAATAAAATAAGATAAATAAATTAAAAACATTTCCTTGAATACAAAAGAAAGTAAAACAATATAAAAACAGTTACATAGAAACTAGTAATTAATGAAAATGAGTAACATTAACTGTTAAAGGTTAGTACTATTAGTGGAGCAGCAGCACGCACAATCATGTGTGCTTACGGACTGTATCCCTTGCAGACTGTATTGATATATATTGATATATAATGTAGGAAGCAGAATATTAATAACAGAAAGAAACAACCCTTTTGTGTGAATGAGTGTAAATGGGGGAGGGAGGTTTTTTGGGTTGGTGCACTAATTGTAAGTGTATCTTGGGTTTTTTAGTTTTTTCCCCTCGGCCATCAGGCAAATGAACAAGAACTCCTAACAGCAGCTCCTTGAATTCCTTGAATCCCTTCTAAGTCTATCTGATAGCTCAGTCACAGCTCTTTTTATACCAAATATGTGTTATATGTGTTTTATGTCGCACGTTTGCACCAAGAAAAATTCCTAGTTTGTGAACCCGTTCTCAAAAAATGGCAATAAAACTATTCTGATTCTGATTCTGATTTAATAAAAAAAAACAAAAAAAAAAACAAACAAAAAACCGATACCGATAATAAAAAAACCGATACCGATAATTTCCGATATTACATTTTAAAGCATTTATCGGCCGATAATATCGGCAGGCCGATATTATCGGACATCTCTATTTACAATATATCTAAAACAATTCTTACTTACTAAAGTGTCCCAGGTGTGATGTGTGTAGGAGTGTTTACATGCATATTTGTACCTGCTATCCTAATGTAATCAAGCTAGCATCGTTAGCATTAGCTAATAGTGTCTGTGTTAGTATTATTAACTTACAGCAACATTCCTTTTGTATTGTTTCACTTTCACAAATTCCTCAGTAAATTCACCAAAATGTCAGCGTGGAGTTATTGAGTCTGTTTAGCTGATTGGAGAGCTAGCTTGCGCAGCTAGTGGGTCCATGACCATGACTTCTGTTTTGTTTGATCAGCCGTTTTACTGCCCTGTTACAGACAGCGTTTGGAAACAATTAAGGTATGTAAATAAACATTAATGCTAGGTTCACACCAACGGCGCTTTAAAGCGGCATGCAAAGCGGCGTTAAAGGCCTACTGAAATGATTTTTTTTTATTTAAATGGGAATAGCAGATCCATTCTATGTGTCATACTTGATCATTTCGCGATATTGCCATATTTTTGCTGAAAGGATTTAGTAGAGAAAATCGACGATAAAGTTCGCAACTTTTGCTCGCTGATAAAAAAAAGCCTTGCCTGTACCGGAAGTAGCGTGACGTCACAGGAGCTAGTATTCCTCACAATTCCCCATTGTTTACAATGGAGCGAGAGAGATTCGGACCGAGAAAGTGATGATTACCCCATTAATTTGAGCGAGGATGAAAGATTCGTAGATGAGGAACGTTACAGTGAACGACTTGAGAGGCAGTGATGGACGTATCTTTTTTCGCTCTGACCGTAACTTAGGTACGAGCTGGCTCATTGGATTCCACACTCTCCTTTTTATATTGTGGATCACGGATTTGTATTTTAAACCACCTCGGATACTATATCCTCTTGAAAATGAGAGTCGAGCACGCGAAATGGACATTTAAAGTGACTTTTATCTCCAAGACAATACATCGGTGACACACTTAGCTACTGAGCTAGCGAGATAGCATCGTTCTCAAATGAAGATAGAAACAAAATAAATAAACCTCTGACTGGAAGGATGGACAGAAAATCAACAATACTATTAAACCGTGGACATGTAACTACACGGTTAATGATTTCCAGGCTGGCGAAGGTTAACAATGCTGTGCTAACGACGCCATTGAAGCTAACTTAGTAATCAGGGGCCGTACTTATCAAGCTTCTTAGAGTGCCATTTTACACTTAAGTCCTGAAAATTTGCGAAATTTAGTCCTACTCTGAAACTTAAGAATAAAAGCTTTTTATCAATGTTCTTAAGTCTAAGAATCACTCCTACTCTCCACGATATTTAAGAGACCTTCAGAGGTGTCTTAAGTGGTTAGGAGTTGCCAGCAGGGGATGGTACTGAGTCGAGAGAGACGTGCGCGAACGTTCATCTTTGTTTGATGACGAGCAGCTGATCAAACGGTATCGTTTAGACAGAGCAGGTATTATTTTTGTCACAGATTTAATAATTTTCCATTCCTTGTTGATTTCTGCATGTGGCTGCAGTGGACTAGTATATATAGAGCCACCCACACCAGTTTCAAATTAGTTGCCTAATTAATGAATTGGAAAGAAAATGTTATGAGTGTAGCGTATGTGTGTGGCACACACATACGCTAGGTTACAGCATGTGAGGTGAGTGACGTCAGTGAGTGTGTGGGCGAGAGAGAGAGGGAGCGGTATTGTGAGTGCGAGCGGGGACTAGTTTGTTTTGTGTTGGATTGGCTGTGTGCAAGCAATCAATAAAGCAAGATTTGCAACTAATCGCCGGACTCATCATTCACTCTAAAGTCGTCCGCTGGGGAGACCCACTGTCGGGTAAAGTGAAGGGTGTTGCCCCGAGCATACATCCTGGAGAAGTGTCTCCCCTGCCTCTTTGATTACGGTCTGGGAGCAGGAAGCAGGAAAGGTGCAACAAAAAGGAAACATTTATTTTTGATTCATTGCCAATATTGTTTGTTTGTTTTGTATTATTTTGTAGTTTATTGTCAAAATATACACTCCCATTGTCCACTTAAATGTTTCTAAGATATTTCTTTATTCTTAGACAAGGGATTCCCTTCCGTGATTGGTCATTTCTATGGACACAGAAATGACGTCACCTAAAATTCCGTTTACGGCACATAGTAATGTCGTAATTCAGCTCTGAGTGTGACACTTAAGATTCAGTCCTACACTTTGCTGAAAGTGTGAGTAAGACGCTTGATAACTAACTTTTAAGTGCAGCTTTCAGCGAAGAATTTATTTACTCTTAAGTCAACCCTTAGAAGACTTCTTAGGAGTAATTCTAAGAAGCTTGATAAGTACGGCCCCAGACCTCACAGAACTATGTACTCTCTCCTTTTTCTATTGTGAATCACGGATTTGTATTTTAAACCACCTCGGATACTATATCCTCTTGAAAATGAGTGTCGAGCACGCGAAATGGACATTTAAAGTGACTTATCTCCAAGACAATACATCGGTGACACACTTAGCTACTGAGCTAGCGCGTAGCATCGTTCTCAAATGAAGATAGAAACCCATCAACAGCCGTGCTCACCTGCATTCCAGCGATCAACGGCACGACGAAGGACTTCATCCGTGGGTTTGGCGGCAAGCATCGGCTAGGCGTAGTAAGTAGTCCTTGTTGTGTTGCTGTAAGTATTGTAATGCCCCGCAGTGGAGAAGGAGTCACACAGACGAGGAAGCGCTGCTCAATCGCTTTATTAAAAAGCGGTAACTGGTTGTAGTTCAAAAAGTAACGCACACACATACACGAGCTGCTGTTAGCCAAAAGTCACGCTCACAGACACAAGTTCTCCGCCAACTCACTCGCGCATGCGCGTTCCCCAAACCCTTAAAGACACAGTACACTAATGCAAATATCACAGATATTATAGTATTGTACTTAGCCGCTAAGACACCGATCGATCCCACCTACAACGTTTTTCTTTGCAGTCTCCATTGTTCATTAAACAAATTGCAAAAGATTCACCAACACAGATGTCCAGAATAATGTGGAATTTTGTCGAAGAAAACAAGAGGCTTTTCTATCGGGTCCGATGGGGTCCAACCACTTCCGTTGCTTTTGTGACGTCACGCGCATAAATCATATCCAAAGGAGTTTTTCAACCGGAAGTGTGGCGGGAATTTTAAAATTGCACTTTATAAGTTAACCCGGCCGTATTGGCATGTGTTGCAATGTTAAGATTTCATCATTGATATATAAACTATCAGACTACGTGGTTGGTAGTAGTGGCTTTCAGTAGGCCTTTAAAGCGTAACAAAGCCTGATTAAAGCGTGAGGGTCGTAATGGATCGTGGGAAAGCTTGTAGTGAAGCGGGACATGCGGCAAGATCGCCAACATTTTTTAAAAGGTTTAAAAAAATTCTGCGCTCTGTCAAGAATGGAATAAAACGCAGAGAGCGTATCAAAGCGTGACAAAGCTCAGCAAAGCTTGACTAAAAGCGTAGGAAAGCTTAACAGATCTTGGTTCAAAGCGCGGACCCCTACAAATAGGAAGTGACTGTGATATTGACTAGTTCAGGGGTCACCAACGCGGTGCCCACGGGCACCAGGTAGCCCGTAAGGACCAGATGAGTAGCCCGCTGGCCTGTTCTAAAAATAGCTCAAATAGCAGCACTTACCAGTGAGCTGCCTCTATTTTTTAAATTGTATATATTTACTAGCAAGCTGGTCTCGCTTTGCCCGACATTTTTAATTCTAAGAGAGACAAAACTCAAATAGAATTTGAAAATCCAAGAAAATATTTTAAAGACTTGGTCTTCACTTGTTTAGATAAATTCATTAATTTTTTTACTTTGCTTCTTATAACTTTCAGAAAGACAATTTTAGAGAAAAAATATACAACCTTAAAAATGATTTTAGGATTTTTAAACACATATACCTTTTTACCTTTTAAATTCCTTCCTCTTCTTTCCTGACAATTTAAATCAATGTTCATGGACAATAATGCACTATATTAATTTATATTATTATGTTTTGTCAACTTGTACGTCTTTGTCATTGCCTGAAATAAATAAATAAATGAAAAAAAAGAAGAAAAAAAAGTAAATTAATTGTTTTTATTGTAAAGAATAATAAATCAATTTTAATTTAATTCTTCATTTTAGCTTCTGTTTTTTTGATGAAGAATATTTGTGAAATATTTCTTCAAACTTATTATGATTAAAATAAAATAAAAAAATTCTGGCAAATCTAGAAAATCTGTAGAATCAAATTTAAATCTTATTTCAAAGTCTTTTGAATTTCTTTTAAAATTTTTGTTCTGGAAAATCTAGAAGAAATAATGATTTGTCTTTGTTAGAAATATAGCTTGGTCCAATTTGTTATATATTCTAACAAAGTGCAGATTGGATTTTAACCTATTTAAAACATGTCATCAAAATTCTAAAATTAATCTTAATCAGGAAAAATTACTAATGATGTTCCATAAATTATTTTTTAAATTTTTTCAAAAAGATTCGAATTTGCTAGTTTTTCTCTTTTTTTTTCGGTTGAATTTTGAACTTTAAAGAGTCGAAATTGAAGATAAACTATGTTTCAAAATTTAATTGTCATTTTTTTCCTGTTTTCTCCTCTTTTAAACCGTTCAATTAAGTGTAACTATCATTAATTATTAATAATAACATAGAGTTAAAGGTAAATTGAGCAAATTGGCTATTTCTGGCAATTTATTTAAGTGTGTATCAAACTGGTAGCCCTTCGCATTAATCACTACCCAAGAAGTAGCTCTTGCTTTCAAAAAGGTTGGTGACCCCTGGACTAGTGACATTGAAACTTTATGTAAAACCAACACAGGATTACAAATCCATTCTCTTTTGCATCATTGCCTTTTTTATACGATGAACGTTTTTGTACTTCTGCTGTTTGATGTTGCAGTTTGACATTACTGTCTATCATTTTTCTGTATGAAAATGTTAATAATAAAGAGAATATGTTACGTTTTATAAAAGAAATGCCTTTAATTAATTTCAACTAGCATAAGAAATGAAAGATTTATTAAGATGACAAAAATAAAAGAAATGAAGATATAAAACATAATATAACGAAAAAAAAAGAGAAATTGAAAAAATAAATGAATATAAAAAATGGGTGGATAAAACAAATCCTTTTAATATTTTCAACTAGCATTAAAGACAGATATTTATTAAGATGACAAAAATAAAATAAATGAAGATATAAAACATAATATAATGAAAAAAAAAGGGAAATTGAAAAAATAAATGAATATAAAAAATGTGTGGAAAACAGTATACTGAGTTTTTCACATTTTTTTCTTATTTTTGTTGTAACAATGCACAACAGAGCTTGATAATCGTGTCAGAGCCTGATTTAAAGCGTCAGGATCGCATCAAAGCGTAATAAAGTTCAATAAAGCGTAATAAAACGTATCAAAACGTGATTTAAAGCGTATCAAAGAGGGATCAAAGCGTGAGGAACGGTAAGAAAGCGGCAACTAATTCGTATCAGAGCGTATCAGAGTGTATCAAAGCATAACATTACTTCAGAGATCGGGATATTCGTGGAAAAATTGACAAAAATGACGGCACTTGTAAGCGCGGAAAGCGCCGTTGGTGTGAACCAGGCATTACAGAATATTTCTGAGTAATTAACTCATTTCGCAACGTACATATCTGCGGCTTATAGTCCGGTGAGGCTAATATATGGATTTTTCTTCGCTGACGACCATAATACAAATAGTTTAAAAATAAACAAAGGAAAAACACTGACATGTGTTATTGTTTGTGCAATGGCGCCATCTTTTGGACAAGTTGCTCACTGCAGGTGCTGCTTGGTGAATGCCTATGAGCGTTTCTTAAAGATTTGAAGTGGAAGTAGCTGTTAGAATAATTGTTTGTAAGTTATCACAACAACTTTGTGTTACATTGAGTGACTGGTGAGAAGACAAAAGCTGTCTTTGAAACCTACCAAGAGTAAGGCTCGTAAAACTCCAGTATGTAGGGGGTAAGCAAGATGAAGGTGTTCCTGTGTTCTTTCACGTGTGGTAATCAACAGAAAGATATTGTTCTAACTCAAGGACTTCAAAGCGGAGAGATGACAGGATCTGCCCAATTTCCAGACGACCTCTTTTTGAAATATTTTATGAGCTTTTTTGGAACTATTTTACAAACTCTTTTTGAACTGACCTTTTCTGTGAATTGTTTACGACCTTTTCTGTGAACCTTTTGTGACCTTTGTCCTTTGGAAACAGCGGTGGCCGTGTGGTCGGGGAGGGTCCAAAAAAAAAAAGAAGGAGGCGTGCAATCTTTTGGCAGAGCGTGCTGAGATATTGTACGAGGGTACAGCGTACAGACGACTCTCCTCAATATTGAGTCCAAATTGAATTCCTCTTGTCTTGTTTAATAGACGTCATCAGTGTTTGAACCTGACAGTAGCGGTGCTGTTCCGTCTTCTAGCCGTCCATAGCGTTTCTACGCGTACGGATTCTTCATTCATCACTCCGAGAAGCTTTTGTAAGTTTTACAATATAACTAAAAAAATTCTTACTTAGTAAAGCGTCCCATGTGTGATTGTTAGCATTAGCTAATATGCTAACACGTTTACGAGTGTCTGTGTTAGTATTATTCACTTACAACAGAAATATTTTTGCTAGAGATGTCCGATAATACCGGTCTGCCGATATTATCGGCCGATAAATGCGTTAAAATGTAATATCGGAAATTATCGGTATCGTTTTTTTTATTATCAGTATCGTTGTTTTTTTTTGTTGTTTTTTTTTATTATTAAATCCACATAAAAAACACAAGATACACTTACAATTAGTGCACCAACCCAAAAAACCTCCCTCCCCCATTCACACTCATTCACACAAAAGGGTTGTTTCTTTCTGCAAGGGATACAGTCCGTAAGCACACATGATTGTGCGTGCTGCTGCTCCACTAATAATACTAACCTTTAACAGTTAATTTTACAAATTTTCATTAATTACTAGTTTCTATGTAACTGTTTTTATATTGTTTTACTTTCTTTTTTATTCAAGAAAATGTTTTTAATTTATTTATCTTATTTTATTTGATTAATTTTAAAAAAAAGTACCTTATCTTCACCATACCTGGTTGTCCAAATTAGGCATAATAATGTGTTAATTCCACGACTGCATATATCGGTTGATATCTGTATCGGTTGATATCGGTATCGGTAATTAAAGAGTTGGACAATATCGGCATATCGGCAAAAAGCCATTATCGGACATCCCTAATTTTTGCATTGTTTCAGTTTTGTAAATTCACCAAAACGTCATAATGTTCTGTATTCAACAAAGAGTTTTTCACAGAACACCGACAAAGACACTGAAAAGGTGTTATATTCTTTGTACTACGGCGCCATCTTTTGGACAAGTTCGCTCACTACAAGTGCTGCAGGTTGTAAATATAATCCCTGTTTCCATCCTTAAACCGGAATTATAACCGTCCATAGCGTTTCTACTCATATGGATTCTTCATTCATCACTCCAAGTAACGTTTGTAAGTTTTACAATATAACTAAAACAATTCTTATTTAATGTGTCCCATGTGTGATGTCCGTTGGAGTGTTTGCATGCATGTTTGTACGTGCTATCGTAATGTCATCAAGCTAGCATCGCTAATATGCTAACAGGTTTACAAGTGTGTGTTAGTATTATTAACTTACAATGACATTCTTTTTGTATTGTTTCACTTTCACAAATTCCTCAGTAAATCCCATCACTTTGGAGAGCTAGCTTGCGCAGCTAGTGGGTCCATGACGATGACTTTTGTTTTGTGTGATTGTCCATTTTACTGCCCTAATACAGACACCGTTTGGAAACAATTAAGGTATGTAAATAAACATTTACAGAATATTTCCTGCAGCTTATATAAGGAAACATATTTATTTCTTCTGAAATCCGGTGGGTGTGGCCTAAATATCGCTGCGCTTAATGGAGGGGAAAATAGGTTCCTAATAAAAATGTTTGATGAAGATCTTACTGCACAGTCCATGCCTCCGCCCGGGTATCCTCCCTGCAGCACAAGTAAAAAGAGGTGAGGACATTCTTGAGATGGAAGATGAAGAACTGAGCTGACGTACCGCTGGGCCTCCTCCGGGGTGACATCCCTGCTAGCAACACACGCTGCTTTAGCACTTTGGCAAAACAGCAATTGATGGATGCTGGAAATGATGTGTACTTACGTCCATGCCTCCGCCCATGCCTCCGCCCTGCAAAGAGCAGAGTACAATTTAAGGATCATATCTATTGACAAACTGATGAGTAAATGAATTTGTCTCCAAATGCCAAGTGTGCTGTTTTTGACAAAGTGCCTTCATGTCTAACTTTCTGTTCCTGCTGCCTCTCCCTGTTGCCATGGCAACATTCTGCCTAGCAACACATCTTTCACATTTTCATTTATTTGTTCATTTATAGAAGTTGTTCAACATACTGTAACTGATCTTGCTTTATTTGTTCATCATTTATTATTTTTTCATTGTTTATGTGTTTATTATTTATGTATTATGTATTTATATATTGTTTATTTATAGAAGTTGTTCAACACACCGTAACTGATCTTGCTAGCTTGCTTTATTTGTTCATTATTTATTGTTTATTTCATCATTATTTATATATTATGTATTTATTTATTATTTATATATTGTTTATTTATAGAAGTTATTCAACATACTGTAACTGATTTTGCTAGCTTGCTTTATTTTTTCATTATTTATTAATCTAGTATTTGTTTATTTATTATGTATTATTTATTTATAGAAGTTGCTCAACATACTGTTACTGTTCTTGCTTTATTTATGTATTATTTATTTCTCCCTTAATAATGTATTATTTTATTTATATATTGTTTATTTATTTATAGAAGTTATTCAACACACTGTAACTGATCTTGCTAGCTTGCTTTATTATTTTTTCATTATTTATTTGTTTATTATTTATATATTATGTATTTATTTATCTATTGTTTATCTATAGAAGTTGTTCAACACACTGTAACTGATCTTGCTAGCTTGCTTTATTTGTTCATTATTTATTGTTTGTTTCTTCATGATGTATTTGTTTATTATTTATTTTTTATGTATTAATATATATATGATGATTTATTTATAGAAGTTATTCAACATGATGTAACTGATCTTGCTAACTTGCTTTATTTTTTCATTATTTATTTGTTTATTTCTTAATTATGTATTTAGTTATTTATTTATAGAAGTTATTCAACATACTGTAACTGATCTTGCTAGCAAGCTTTTTTTGTTTATTATTTATTTCTCCTTTTATTTGTTTATTTATTATTTATGTATTACTTATTTATTTTGTAGAAGTTGCTCAACATACTGTAACTGTTCTTGCCTTATTTGTTCATTATTTATTTCTCCCTTAATAATGTATAATTTATTTATGTTTTTATTTATTATTTTTGTATTAATCATTTTATAAAAGTACTGTAAAGCTTGCTTTATTTGTTCATTATTTATTGTTTATTTCTTCATTATTTGTTCATCTTATAGAAGTTGCTCACCTGCCGCCTCTCCCTGTCCTTGATGTGCACAAATGCCGTTGCCAAGGAAACATTCTGCCTAGCAACAAATGCGTCACATGACCAGGAAGAAGCTGTTCTTGCTAGTCAGCTTGATGAGTTGTTTATGTTTGCAGGATTTATTTATTTACTTTACAGAAGTCGCTCATTTTAGCATGAATTCAGTTTTGGTCTATTGCGCTTTAAAAATGTCACCATGAAGGAAATAAGGATTCAAATAAGATATTTTGGTTTTCCGCACATAGAAAATCTTGTTGAAAGATTCTGCAACATCCCGAGGATGTTTCCTTTAAGAATTGTTTTCAGAATAAAAGACAAAAACCTAATTTGACGTACACGAGGTGCGTTCACCAGTTTTTAGTATCTATGTTTAGCCCAGGTTCTACAGACTCACCCCCATGATGTTGATGGTCTGGATGGACACGTCTCCTCCGATCTGCAGGCCGCACACCCGGGCCCAAGGCAGGCGGTGCTGGAAGGTGTGGAAGTCTTTGCCGTCCACCTTGATCTGTGGGACCAGGTGGTGAGTCAGGTGGTGGATTAGGTGGTGTGTCAGGTGGCGAGGTGAGCGTGTCACACCTGGTAGCCTTGTGAGGAGCAGACGATGACCATCTCAAAGGCCTCCCCCTTGCTGAAGGGCATGTCCCGGACCTTCTCCTCCTGGTCCCAGGACGCCCCCTGCCGCGTGTTGAAGACCACCTTGTCCCTGCCGTCAAAGCGAGGGTTGAAGTGGAGGGCGATGTCACTGGACTCAGACTGACCACACAGCAGGTTGATGAAGAACCTGCAGACAGTCAGCTTGCAGTCACCTAACACACTTTCTTTGGGTCCTTACGCTCTTCTAACATTCTAGAACACTTTTACTGACTGCTGATGTCATCCACACACCCCACACCCCCACACCCTCCTTGTCAGATCTCCACTAACACCCCGACACTCCCGCACTCCGACACTCCCGCACTCCGACACTCCCTCACTCCGACACTCCCGCACTCCGACACTCCCGCACTCCGACACTCCCGCACTCCGGCACTCCCGCACTCCCGCACTCCGGCACTCCCGCACTCCGACACTCCCGCACTCCGACACTCCCGCACTCCGACACTCCCGCACTCCGGCACTCCCGCACTCTTACACTCCCGCACTCCGACACTCCCGCACTCCGACACTCCCGCACTCCGACACTCCCGCACTCCGGCACTCCGGCACTCCGGCACTCCGGCACTCTTACACTCCCGCACTATTACACTCCCGCACTCTTACACTCCCGCACTCTTACACTCCCGCACTCTTACACTCCCGCACTCTTACACTCCCGCACTCCGACACTCCCGCACTCCGACACTCCCGCACTCCGACACTCCCGCACTCCGACACTCCCGCACTCCGACACTCCCGCACTCCGACACTCCCGCACTCCGACACTCCCGCACTCCGACACTCCCGCACTCCGACACTCCCGCACTCCGACACTCCCGCACTCCGACACTCCCGCACTCTTACACTCCCGCACTCTTACACTCCCGCACTCCGACACTCCCGCACTCCGACACTCCCGCACTCCGACACTCCCGCACTCCGGCACTCCCGCACTCCCGCACTCCGGCACTCCCGCACTCCGACACTCCCGCACTCCGACACTCCCGCACTCCGGCACTCCGGCACTCCCGCACTCTTACACTCCCGCACTCCGACACTCCCGCACTCCGACACTCCCGCACTCCGACACTCCCGCACTCCGGCACTCCGGCACTCTTACACTCCCGCACTATTACACTCCCGCACTATTACACTCCCGCACTCTTACACTCCCGCACTCTTACACTCCCGCACTCTTACACTCCCGCACTCTTACACTCCCGCACTCTTACACTCCCGCACTCCGACACTCCCGCACTCCGACACTCCCGCACTCCGACACTCCCGCACTCCGACACTCCCGCACTCCGACACTCCCGCACTCTGACACTGCACACTGTGACACTGCTGGCCTCACCTGGTGATGTTGTCCGGCACAGAGCCGTGGAAGTAGATGGAGGCTCCCTCCCTCAGACCTCCATAGATGGGCCCCATGTAGGGGATGGTCTGTAGGGGTGACAACACTCTCACTGACATCAGGTAGTAGTAGTAGTAGTACTTCATCGTGTGTACACACCAGGGTTGTACGCTACTAGTATAGTATCGCAGTACTTATCAATCAAAAACGGTACTATACTCTGTTTGAAAAGTACCCTTTCCCTATTTTTATTTATTTTTCAACGATCATGACGGCACGTCATGAACTTGCTGGTTTTACGAGCAGGGGAGCATGCGCACACACACACACACGGAGTACTTACAAGCAGACACAAAGGGAGAATGGCTTAAAAAGTCAAGATAAAGGTGAAGTTATAACACTGAAACACCCTCAGGAAGAGCTGCTTTAACACATGGCTAGCTAGTTAGCGGCAAACGTCCATTCACAGTCGGCAGGGTTTTAGCTACTTCTAAATCACTAATCCTCGTCTCCATGGCGACAAATAAAGTACAAGTATCATTATCTCTGGAGGACGAGGAATAGCTAAACATGCTTCACTGTAAGAGGAGACAATAGCTAACCGCTAACAGCAAGCCTGAAGGTAAACAAATGCCATGGGTGGATCTACACCTGACATCCACTGTAATGATACCAAGTACAAGAGCAAATTTAGTCGATACTACTATGATTACATTGATCATCTTTTTTCACAACTAATATTATGTTTCTGAAGTCAGTAAATACGTCCCTGGACACATGAGGACTTTGAATATGACCAATGTACAACAATTCTTCTCAACTAAAGAGAAGAAATATAACCTTAGAGGAAAATGTCATTGAAAACATTTGTATGCACGTACAACACTTAGAACCTTTAGCATATCAGTATGTGGAATTCCATGATTAAGTAATGAAGTTAAACATTGTACTGATATGATCCACTTTAAGAGGTTGTTCAAATTAATTTGTGCTTACAAGTCTCGTCTTAAGACCCACTTTTATTCTTTGGCTTTTAACACTACGTGAGTTGTGTGGTCCTCTGTGTTTTTTTTATTATAAATTCTGATTTCTATTTACTGTTTTAATTGGTTTTTCCCTTTAAAATCGTTTTTAATCATTTTTTTTATTTTTTTATTTTTATATTGGTTCTATATTTATTTTTTGTTTTTATTCAGTCATTGGTGGAGCTAAGGATAATATTTGATTATTATTTTAATATTATTTTTATTATTGTTGTGCAGCACTTTGGAAACATTTTTGTTGTTTAAATGTGCTATATAAATAAAGTGGATTGGATACAAAGTACAAAGAAGAAGAATTATGAGAATTACTTTCAACCTTATTGAAAATAAGATATTCTTTATCTCAGTACGTTAATAATGACTGAATTAATTACATATTACAAAACTGTTGTGTATACTAATTCACAGATGTTATTTTATTATAAGAAGGTCAGTAAATGAATGTATATATTTGTAAACGCTCTGAAGTGGGAAAGGGGTACGATCAAATAAGCTTTGCTTCTTCCTACTCCTTTTCGGACATGATGTAAAGCAGGGGTCACCAACGCAGTGCCCGCGGGCACCAGGTAGCCCGTAAGGACCAGATGAGTCGCCCGCTGGCCTGTTCTAAAAATAGCTGAAATAGCAGCACTTACCAGTGAGCTGCCTCTATTTTTTTAATTGTATTTATTTACTAGCAAGCTGGTCTTGCTTTGCCCGACATTTTTAATTCTATAGATACAAAACTCAAATAGAATTTGAAAATCCAAAAAAATATTTTAAAGACTTGGTTTTCACTTGTTTAAATAAATTCATAAATTTTTTTACTTTGCTTTTTATAACTTTCAGAAAGACAATTTTAGAGAAAAAATACAACCTTTTTTAAACACATATACCTTTTTACCTTTTAAATTCCTTCCTCTTCTTTCCTGACAATTTAAATCAATATTCAAGTAAAAAAAAATTTTTTATTGTAAAGAATAATAAATACATTTTAATTTAATTCTTCATTTTAGCTTCTGTTTTGTTGACGAAGAATATTTGTGAAATATTTCTTCAAACTTATTATGATTAAAATTCAAAACAATTATTCTGGAAAATCTAGAAAATCCGTAGAATCAAATTTAAATCTTATTTCAAAGTCTTTTGAATTTCTTTTAAAAATTTTATTCTGGAAAATCTAGAAGAAATAATGATTTGTCTTTGTTAGAAATATAGCTTGGTCCAATTTGTTATATATTCTAACAAAGTGCAGATTGTATTTTAACCTATTTAAAACATGTCATCAAAATTCTAAAATTAATCTTAATCAGGAAAAATTACTAATGATGTTCCATAAATTATTTTTTTAATTTTTTCAAAAAGATTCGAATAAGCTAGTTTTTCTCTTTTTTTTTTCGGTTGAATTTTGAATTTTAAAGAGTCGAAGTTGAAGATAAACTATGTTTCAAAATGTAATTGTCATCTTTTTCGTGTTTTCTCCTCTTTAAAACCGTTCAATTAAGTGTAAATATCATTTATTATTAATAATTACATAGAGTTAAAGGTAAATTGAGCAAATTGGCTATTTCTGGCAATTTATTTAAGTGTGTATCAAACTGGTAGCCCTTCGCATTAATCACTACCCAAGAAGTAGCTCTTGGTTTCAAAAAGGTTGGTGACCCCTGATGTAAAGGGAAATGATACGAAACTGTGTGATGTATTATACTTTTTTCTTTCTTTCTTTTAGTTTATTTCGAACATGAACACATTTACATCATAATACATCACACAATTTCATATCATTTCATTTACATCATGCCCGAAAAGGAGTAGGAAGAAGCAAAGCTTATTTAATCCTACCCCTTTCCCACTTCAAAGCGTTTACAATTATATAAAATCATTTACTGACCTTTTTATATAATAAAATAACATCTATGAATTAGTATATACAACAGTTTGTAATATATAAATAATTAATTCAGTCATTATTAACGTACTGAGATGAAGAATATAAGTGTAAGTGTGTTCATGTTCCAAATAAACTAAAGAAAAAGAAGAAGAAAGAATGTATGATCCTGTAACTACTAACTAAATGTGTGGTATCATCCAAAACTAATGTCAAGTATCAAAGAACAGAAGAATAAGTGATTACATTTTCACAGAAGAAACAGACAATAAACAGATATTAACAGTAAATGAACAAGTAGATTAATAATCAATTTTTACAGCTTGTCCTTTATAATGTGTACATACTAATAGGTAGATCAGGGGTGTCCAAAGTGCGGCCCGGGGGCCATTTGCGGCCCGCAGCTAATTGTTTACCGGCCCGCCACACATTCTGGAAATACTATTGTAAAAATAAAAAAGAACATTAAAAAAAGTGGAATGAGGTTAAATCTAACGAGAAAAAGTTGCAATGTTGACACAAAAGCTGCCATGCAGGCTGTTTTTTTTTTTCTTTTGTCTTTCTTTATTTTTATTTTTTTGCCATTGCTCAAAAAAAAAAAATAATGACAAAAAAATCCATGTTATAATGAATTATTTTCAGGGCTCCAATGACTTCAAATATTTCACTTTAAAATGTTTTATGTGGTAAATATATTGCATATATTGTGTAGTAGCCATATACAAACATCAAAGTTTTCTTTGACAAAAGCGCATAAAACAAACAAAGTAATAGTTCCAGCATAAAATGGACAGATATATCTGAAGTTGATCTTGTGACTTAAGTGTTGAAAGTCAAAGAAAAACCTAATAAAAATGTATCACTTTATGAGTGGGGCACCTTTTGGATCCCAAATATATTTAGTGATTTTTTATTTATCTTTTCACTGTGATTACTCAAAAATATGAACAAATTAAAATCAATGGTGTCCTGCATTATTGATCTTTTAGGGCTCTAATTACTAAATACTGCATATTTCAGTTTTACTATAAAAAAACTAATTTGTTTTTGACAGAAAAGCCATAAAACATTTTTTTTTAATTTGTTTTACTTTATATCAACTTGAAGTTGATATAGAGATTTACTGTAAGCGTTAAATAATAAAAAATAAATAATAATCTGACTTATTTTTAACACTTTAATGACTGAGACCCTTTATTTATGGTCCCCGGGACCCCTAAAGGTAAAATAAATTTTAAAAATCCATATATTTTGTTATGGTTTGAAAATGAAAAATATCAAAATGGCCCCCACATGCTTTAATTTTTCCGTGTGCGGCCCTCAGTGGAAAAAGTTTGGACACCCCTGAGGTGTATAAATCAGTGGTCCCCAACCTTTTTGTAGCTGCGGACCGGTCAACGCTTGAAAATTTGTCCCACGGACCGGTGGGGAGAGGGGGGGGGGTGTATTTAAAAAAAAAAAATTTTTTTTTTTACATAATGAATACAATCATGTGTGCTTACGGACTGTATCCCTGCAGGCTGTATTGATATATATTGATATATAATGTATATATTGTGTTTTTTATGTTGATTTCATTAAAAAAAAAAAAAAAAAAAAAAATTATTATTATTATTTTTTTTTAAATTCTTAATTCGGTACCGGGCCGCGGTCCGGTGGTTGGGGACCACTGGTATAAATGACACAGTATGTTACTGCATACATCAGCAGACTAATTAGGAGTCTTTGTTTGTTTACATCAGGGGTCACCAACCTTTTTGAAAGCAAGAGCTACTTCTTGGGTAGTGATTAATGCGAAGGGCTACCAGTTTGATACACACTTAAATAAATTGCCAGAAATAGCCAATTTGCTCAATTTACCTTTAACTCTATGTTATTATTAATAATTAATGATATTTACACTTAATTGAACGGTTTAAAAGAGGAGAAAACACGAAAAAAAATGACAATTAAATTTTGAAACATAGTTTATCTTCAATTTCGACTCTTTAAAATTCAAAATTCAACCAAAAAAAAGAAGAGAAAAACTAGCAAATTCGAATCTTTTTGAAAAAATTAAAAAAATAATTTATGGAACATCATTAGTAATTTTTCCTGATTAAGATTAATTTTAGAATTTTGATGACATGTTTTAAATAGGTTAAAATCCAATCTGCACTTTGTTAGAATATATAACAAATTGGACCAAGCTATTTTTCTAACAAAGACAAATAATTATTTCTTCTAGATTTTCCAGAACAAACATTTTAAAAGACATTCAAAAGACTTTGAAATAAGATTTAAATTTGATTCTACAGATTTTCTAGATTTTCCAGAATATTTTTTTTGAATTTTAATCATAATAAATTTGAAGAAATATTTCACAAATATTCTTCGTCGAAAAAACAGAAGCTAAAATGAAGAATTAAAATAAAATGTATTCATTATTCTTTACAATAATACAATTTTTTTTTACTTGAACATTGATTTAAATTGTCAGGAAAGAAGATGAAGGAATTTAAAAGGTAAAAAGGTATATGTGTTTAAAAATCCTAAAATAATTTTTAAGGTTGTATTTTTTTCTCTAAAATTGTTTTTCTGAAAGTTATAAGAAGCAAAGTAAAAAAATAAATGAATTTATTTAAACAAGTGAAGACCGAGTCTTTAAAATATTTTCTTGGATTTTCAAATTCTATTTGAGTTTTGTCTCTCTTAGAATTAAAAATGTCGAGCAAAGCGAGACCAGCTTGCTAGTAAATATATACAATTTTAAAAATAGAGGCAGCTCACTGGTAAGTGCTGCTATTTGAGCTATTTTTAGAACAGGCCAGCGGGCTACTCATCTGGTCCTTACGGGCGACCTGGTGCCCGCGGGCACCGCGTTGGTGACCCCTGGTTTACTTACTACTAAAAGACAAGTTGTCTAATATGTTCACTATTTTATTTAAGGACTAAATTGCAATAATAAACATGTTTCATGTACCCTAAGATTTTTTGTTCAAATAAAGCCAATAATGCCATGTTTTGTGATGCCCTTTATTTAGAAAGTACCGAAAAGTATGAAAATAAATGTTGGTAGCGGTAGCAAAATAGTGGTATGGGGGCCACAGTAAGAGGAAGTACTCACAGGGCCGTAGACGGGCTGGTACCCGGGAGGAGCGACAAAAGCCATGGCGTGGGCTGGGTGAGGCGCACTAGCAGGGGGGCCACCTTTATAGCGAACAGCAGGGAGGGGCGCCATGTTGACTTTGGAGGTGCAGCACGCACATTAACCTTTGACCCCGCAGAGGAGCGGCACTCCGACAGTAAAAACCATGATCAAGATTCTTGTTTTCCTTCCCTGGTGGGGCAAAGGACGATGTCCCTCGCCCAGGACAAACACGGACACAAAGGACCTTATCTTCTTCTTCTTCTTCCTCCACGCCATGTTTGCTTTAGATAAGCAGCGCAGGAAACATCAAGGTGCAACAAAACGTGTTACCTTTCACATTTCAACCCATACGACACCTGGCAACCCATACTGCTACTCAACAATCCAAGTTGTGGTTTTCATTAACAAATTGCAACATGCCATGTAAAATTGCTAATGCTAATCAGTAGCATGTATATGGCATATTTAATGCAAAATAGCGTTTTGAAAGGTGGAGCCCCACTGTTGAGTGCTTTCTACCAGGCATGCTTGCTTTGTTAACATGTAACGTTACTTGCCCGCCAAGTGCTTAAGCGGGCAACCGAAGGTGACAAAAGGTATCGAAATATGGTCCAGGCAGAATTATTCTCCTGTGAGTGCTTTAAGATGGGAAAGTATAAATGCTTCCATGTCTCCAAAAGTGTCACGGGATTGGTCGCTTATATCACAGTTCCTTGTTGGGCCGCCAGAAAACATTTGTTAGTTGTATTACACTTTTCCACCACTTGTGGCAGTAATGACAATACCAGACAAACAGAAGAAGTCTGGAGCTTAAGTCACAGAGAAATTTCTTAAGCGCAAAAAATTATGATTAAAATGGTTAAGCAGTATTTTTATTTGCACTTCAATTTTATTGACAGTTTAGGAAAATATATATTATTAATTATTATTGATTTAGCACTGCTTAATTGTATGTACATTTATTTTTCATCAGTTTTTATGAGTGCCTTCTTTTACAGTATATTTGATCATTACTCACATTTGCAATCAGCCTGACCTAAGCCTTGATAATATTCTTTGAGATAAACATGCTTTACTTTCATTTGACATTCCATACTTGGAAATCTTCTTTAAAAACGCACTTATTTGCGCTGGCGTTTAACACAAGCTGAGCTGGATTTATGCATGTACATTTTTATCTATTTGAACTGTGTTTTATATATAGAATGTTTGTATTTATTGTATTTTTTTATTATTTTTATTTTATCCGCTTTTGGGGTTTTTTTGCACTATTTTTATGCATTTTAACTGTTAGTATGTAGAATGTTTTGTATTTATTGTGATTATTATTTTTAATCTTTTACCGTTTGTCTTTTTTCTCTCACTATTTTTATGCATTGTAACTGTTTTATATGTAGAATGTTTCATATTATTTTAAAATGTTTAATCTTTTGTCTTTTTTGCACTACTTTTATGCATTTTAACTGTAATATGTAGAATGTTTTGTATTTATCTTGATTTTCATTATTTTTAATCTTTTACCTTTTGCAGTACTTGTATGCATTTTAACTGTGTTTTATATATAGAATGTTTTATATTTATTGTGATGTTTATTATTTTTAATCTTTTACTTTTTGTTTTTTGCACTATTTTTTATGCATTTTAACTGTGCTTTATATGTAGAATGTTTTGTATTTACTGTGATATTAAATATTTTTATTCTTTTACATTTTGTCTTTTTTGCACTATTTTTATGCATTTTAACTGTGTTTTATATGTAGAATGTTTTGTATTTACTGTGATTTTTATTATCTTTAATCTTACTTTTTGTTTTTTGCACTATTTATATACATTTTAACTGTGTTTTATACATAGAATGTTTCGTATTGTGATTTGTATTATTTTTTTACCTTTTGTTATTTTACACTATTTTTATGCATTTCTTCTGTTTTATATGTAGAATGTTTAATATTATTTCTTTAATTTTTGATCTTTTACCTTTTGTCTTTTTTGCACTATTTTTATGCATTTTAACTGTTTTATATATGTATGTTTTGTATTTATTGTGATTTTTAATCTTTTACCCTCCGTTTTTTTTGCACCATTTTTTATGCATTTTAACTGTTTTATATGTAAGTTTTGTATTTGTGATTTTTATATTTTTAATCTTTCACCTTTTGTTTTGTTTTTTGCACTATTTTAATGCATTTTATATGTTTAGTATATAGAATGTTTTGTATTTATTGTAATTTTTAATCTTTTACCTTTTGTCTTTTTTGCACTATTTTTATGCATTTTATGTTTTGTAATGTATAATGTTTTGTATTTATTGTAATTTTTTATTATTTTTAATCTTTTACCTTATGTCTTTTTTGCACTATTTTTAAGCATTTTCACTGTTTTATACTGTATGTAAAATGTTTTGTATTTATTGTGATTTTTTTGTTTTTTTAATCTTTTACCTTTTGTTTTTTGCACTATTTTTATGCATTTTAACTTTGTTTTATATATAGAATGTTTTGTATTTGTGATTTTTATTATTTATAATCTTTTACGCTTTTGTTTTTTTTTTGCACTATTTTTATGCATTTTAACTGTTTTATATATAGCATGTTTTGTGCTTGTTGTGATTTTGATTATTATTATTTTACCTTTCTGTTTTAATATGTACAGCACTTTGGGGCAGTTTTAAAAATGTGCTATAGAAATAAATCTACCTTGACCTTGACAAGGTTATCCTGTCAAACTGTACGTTAGATCTAACAGATGAATACTGTTCAAATGTCAATATTCGAGTGGAGGTCCAAAAGGTTAATGACCCCTAGCTCACATGATATACGGAACCTAGCGGGGTCTGGACACTCACTGAAGGTCTTCTTATTCTCTGGCAGAGCAGGCACCACAAATGAGTGAAACCTCATCTTGTGTGGGCGTGGCCCAGAAGAGAAAAGGGCGGAGCCACAAGCATGCAAAAGGAGCACACGTGACCCCGTGAGTGAACCCCTTTATTATCAGGACCCAAAGAGCAGTCCAGTGAGGTCGCTGCTTCACACCTGAGAGTAAACACACACTCAAAGCCATGGGAGAGCAAACAGGTGGTGCAACATGTCCTCCACAGGAAAATAAATAGTAAGAAGTGGGAAGAAGACAGACATGAGTGGTAAGACTTGAGAGTGCAAAGTGTCTGTGCGGCCGCTTCACACGCTGACTGACCACACTCTGCTCTTACGGCCACCACCGCTTGTGGAGGGGCCCAGAAAAGAGTGGGCCCCCCCCCCGCCCGCTGTAAATAAAGCGTATCCAAAAGCAGTGACTTTGCTATAGGCACTAAAACGCAGCGTCCGCACGCTCACCTTGGGGCTGTTTAACAGATGATGCGTTCAGGGACCGCGGTAAGGAGATGTGGGAGACGCCAGGATTGTTTAAAAAAAAAAAAAAAAAAAAAGGGCAGTCATTCCCGTGAGGTTAAGGTTCAAACCGGATTGCTGCAGGCGTGCAGTCAGAGTGTGCATAGCGTGGCGTTATTGACGTCTTCATCTGGGCCAGAGTTCTTATCCCAGCTGGTCCTCGTACTGCTTGCGGAAGCAGTCTCCGGCAGGGAAGAAGTCCCAGCAGCGCTCCTGGTACATCTTCCACACATACGACTCCTGAGAGACAATAAGCAGGGGCAAAACACCCGTTAACGCAAGGCTATCCAAAGCGCCGTTTGTGGCAGGCAGCTCATTTTTTAAAGCTGTTTTTTTTCTTTAAAACTGTCATCGCTCCAAAAATAATAATGAATCAAAATCAATGGTGTTATGAATTTTTGACCTATTTAAGACTCTAATTCAGGGGTCACCAACCTTTTTGAAAGCAAGAGCTACTTCTTGGGTAGTGATTAATGCGAAGGGCTACCAGTTTGATACACACTTAAATAAATTGCCAGAAATAGCCAATTTGCTCAATTTACCTTTAACTCTGTTATTATTAATAATTAATGATATTGACACTTAATTGAACGGTTTAAAAGAGGAGAAAACACGAAAAAAATGACAATTACATTTTGAAACATAGTTTATCTTCAATTTCGACTCTTTAAAATTCAAAATTCAACCGAAAAAAAGAAGAGAAAAACTAGCAAATTCGAATCTTTTTGAAAGAATTAAAAAAATAATTTATGGAACATCTTTAGTAATTTTTCCTGATTAAGATTAATTTTAAAATTTTGATGACATGTTTTAAATAGGTTAAAATCCAATCTACACTTTGTTAGAATATATAACAAATTGGACCAAGCTATATTTCTAACAAAGACAAATCATTATTTCTTCTAGATTTTCCAGAACAAACATTTTAAAAGACATTCAAAAGACTTTGAAATAAGATTTAAATTTAATTCTACAGATTTTCTAGATTTTCCAGAATAATTTTTTTTGAATTTTAATCATAATAAATTTGAAGAAATATTTCACAAATATTCTTCGTCGAAAAAACAGAAGCTAAAATGAAGAATTAAATTAAAATTTATTTATTATTCTTTACAATAATAAAAAAAATGTTTTACTTGAACATTGATTTAAATTGTCAGTAAAGAAGAGGAAGGAATTTAAAAGGTAAAAAGGTATATGTGTTTAAAAATCCTAAAATCCTTTTTAAGGTTTTTTTTTTTCTCTAAAATTGTTTTTCTGAAAGTTATAAGAAGCAAAGTAAAAAAATAAATGAATTTATTTAAACAAGTGAAGACCAAGTCTCTAAAATATTTGCTTGGATTTTCAAATTCTATTTGAGTTTTGTCTCTCTTAGAATTAAAAATGTCGGGCAAAGCGAGACCAGCTTGCTAGTAAATAAATACAATATTAAAAATAGAGGCAGCTCACTGGTAAGTGCTGCTATTTGAGCTATTTTTAGATCAGGCCAGCGGGCTGCTCATCTGGTCCTTACGGGCTACCTGGTGCCCGCGGGCACTGCGTTGGTGACCCCTGCTCTAATTGATTCAATCAAATGTTCCATTTTGAAACT
>NC_084740.1:43319371-43356871 GCF_033978785.1 Entelurus aequoreus
TATCAATACAGTCTGCAAGGGATACAGTCTGTGCTTCCTACATTATATATCAATATATATCAAAACAGTCTGCAAGGGATACAGTCTGTAAGCACACATGATTGTGCATGCTGCTGGTCCACTAATAGTACTAACCTTTAACAGTTAATTGTACTAATTTTCATTAATTACTAGTTTCTATGTAACTGATTTTATATTGTTTTACTTTCTTTTTTATTCAAGAAAATGTTTTTAATTTATTTATTTTAGTTTATTTATTTTATTTTATTTTATTAATTAAAAAAAAAAAAAGGACCTTATCTTCACCATACCTGGTTGTCCAAATTAGGCATAATAATGTGTTAATTCCACAACTGTCAGTATTGGTATCGGTTGATATCGGTATCGGTAATTAAAGAGTTGGACAATATCGGAATATCGGATATCGGCAAAAAGCCATTATCGGACATCCCTAATTATCGGACATCCCTAGTGCAAAGTAATACAAAGTGCTCGCCTGTACGTTATCAAAATAACCAGCCTACCGGTATATGAAAAGTCAGTCTTTAATCATTATAAATGATAAATGGGTTATACTTGTATAGCGCTTTTCTACCTTCAAGGTACTCAAAGCGCTTTGACAGTATTTCCACATTTACCCATTCACACACACATTCACACACTGATGGCGGGAGCTGCCATGCAAGGCGCTAACCAGCAGCCATCAGAGGCAAAGGGTGAAGTGTCTTGCCCAAGGACACAACGGACGTGACTAGGAAGGTAGAAGGCGGGAATTGAACCCCAGTAACCAGCAACACTCCGATTGCTGGCACAGCCACTCTACCAACTTCGCCACGCCGTCATTGTGTCATCGTCTTCCTCCTGCGTACTAAGACCACCGAAATCCTCTTAGTCGGTGTCGGAGAAGAACAGGACGTAAATAAGCCGCACCCTTGTATAAGCCGCAGGGACCAGAACGAGGGGAAAAATTAGCGGTTTATAGTCCGGAAATTATGGTAAACATTGACTGTTGTTACCCAAAGTATATTAAGTGGGATTTTTCAGGAAAACAAATATATACAGTAACACAAAAACAAGCTGTCTCTGTGATCACTATAGGTGTATAAATAATAATATAGTGTTAAATAAAATCAGTCCCTTGGGCACAAAACTGGAAATAATACAACTCTCCAAAAAGTGCAATTCTGCTGCTATTTGACATAACTGTTTGTTATGATGCTTTGACATTTTTGCACTTTAAAGAAAGAAAGAAAATTCTATGAAGAGAAAAGTTGTTTGCAAATGTGGTTACAATGCTAAAAAATGAAAAGTTAAAGCTAAAAAAAGAAATTCACTTTATTGAGTTTACATTATTTCTTTATATAGTGCCTGTGGTCAAGGCTCATATCGTTCAGTTTCGCTCCCACACCAACGGCACAACATCATTTTTACTTCATAAAATAGATTTACTGGTAGTAAGTAAGATACCAAAAGTTCGGAAATTGACACCTAGCCCATTTTGTGTAATCGGTGTTGAAAGCCGGTACTATTTTTCAGTGAGGCGCAGTGATATCTAGTGGGGAGTGGCGCGGTTTTGGTCACATGGACCAATCAGGTAGCAGCTTTATTCTAACAACATACCTGCTATGGCGACGACAACATCCGAGAGTGAAGAGGAACGAAAGACCTCAAAAGTTAGAAAAAAAGTGCGTAAAGAGGAAAATAAAAGATGCTATATGCATCTTTCATCTGTGAACAATGAGGACGTCCAGCACTTCACTCGGACACGGTGGGACACATACAGAAACTATTTAAAACAGTGGCTTTGTCTGCAAGACCAGAACAAGCATCTGGCAGAAATCTATAAACATTGCTCGGATGTAGATTTTGACGCTATTCCTGACGACGCTGGGTTTCACGCAACATGCTACCGACGTTTTACAGATAAATCTGCATTGTTTTATGCCGAGAAAAGGACCGCACGGGCGGTGGGAGAACCATCTGCAGCCGCAGGTCAGTCAGCAGGCACGTCTGAAACTCCCCGAAAGAAACTTCGATCTCGTTCAGGTTTGCCCGTTGCTTCTGCCGGCCCCGTCCTGCCAGCCATCTGTATAATTTGTCAAAAAGTGGAAAAGTACACTCGTGTGGGAGGAAAACGCCAGAGGGATCAACTCACACAAGCAGAAACCGTGTCGGCAGGTATGTGACACACACACACACACACACACACACACACACACACACACACACACACACACACACACACACACACACACACACACACACACACACACACACACACACACACACACACACGTGTGTGTGAATCTATAGTAATAATGTTACAGTACATAGCGTAGGATTGAAAGAATGTGTTGTTACTTTGTAATAACCAAATGGACCATTTATACACTGTCAGAGTTAAGGGGAGACCTTGGAATTTAAAAGTTTGAGAACCACTGGCCTAGAAAAGGAAGCCCCACCCATCCCCCCATATACCTTCACACCACAGCCCCAATCTCTCTCTCCCCCCCCCACACACACACACACACACACACACCCCTGGACTGATTTACACATCACAACCCCCACCCCTCCCCCCGCACACCTTCACACCTCACCCCTCATCCCTGAACTGACTGAACTGTGACCACTACCCACATCCCTGCTGTGACTTCATGTCACCTCCACTGCTGCTACAATAATTGAAGAATGCATAGTGCACTTTATACATCATCATTGTCATATCATCCATTATCATCTTCACTGTGAACTGAATGTGCAATACTGCTTCTGTCTACTCATGCCCACTATAGATCTGTTGTAAGATCCACACTTTAATTTACTTTATCTTATTTCTTTATTTTTGTTTCTTATTTTATTTTATTATATTTATTAGTATTAAACATCCTTAGCATTTACATTTTTAGTAAGTTTATTGTAAGTGTGCAATATAGTTTAAGTTTATTCTTGTTTAATTTTTATATTCTGTGATTCTTTATTTAGCTTAAGTTTATATTTATATTTATATTTTGTGAATTTGCAAGGGGGACCAGCAAAATAAGCTTTTCATTGTGCAGTGTGACTGTCTGTTTATCTGTGCATATGACAATAGATATCTTGAATCTTGGAATGTTTAGCTGGGAGTTCAGCAGCTCACATCACAGAGTCGTAAATCACAGGGTCATAAATACCTCTCCAACCCCCCACTCAAGACACACACACACACACACACTTTTTTACTTGTAAATCTCTGATTTTGCCAATAAAGCTTATTCTAATTATTTTTCTTTTAAAGGCCAGTTGCTGAAGGCAGCTGAGATTAAGAAAGATGCTGCCATTCTTCTGCACATCAACGACAAAGACTGTGTTGCTATAGAGGTCCGGTACCATAGGACCTGTTACAGACAGTACACCAGGTTCTTGTCACTGTCTACAGCAACGCACACTGCAACCAGAGATGAAGAAATGTGAGTAATTACACTGTACTGTCATTTTGCTCACATTTAAAAAGTAAAAAAAATTTCAACAACATGCAGCTTATATTTAGTTTTGCTTAAGATACAGCTTTGAAAGCATGACTCTTTGCACATGTTAAGTGTGTGTGTGTGTGTGTGTTTTCAGACAACCCTTTGCTGACAGCTACAACCTCTTCTGTGACCAAGTGATCCGTCAAAGGATTATAATTGACAAAGAGGTGCTGAGAATGGACAAGCTAAGGAAGTTGTTCGTGGACACCGTTAAGAAGCACGAAGATCTTGATGCTTCAGGCTACAGGTAACTGAAACAAAAATAATAAAATATTCATACTGAAAAGTTTATTATTTATAGATTTAGTCTCTCCCCATAAAGGCTATGAGAGTATGTTTAAAGTAATTTGATTATCATTGATGTGTGTGTGTGTGTGTGTGTGTGTGTGTGTGTGTGTGTGTGTGTGTGTGTGTGTGTGTGTGTGTGTGTGTGTGTGTGTGTGTGTGTGTGTGTGTCTGTGTCTGTGTCTGTGTGTCTGTGTGTAATGTGCTCATATTTCCCTTTAACTTTATGTTTCAGGAGGGATAAACTGAAAAGAAGGTTGGTCCGTGATTTCCCCCAGCTGGTTTTCCACTGCCCTCCCCAGCGCAACGTCTCTGAAATGGTTTTTGTTGAGACATTATCGTTAGCAGACAGGGTACCTCTGCCATCAGGCACATCACCATCAACTACCGAGTCAACTGAGGTGAGCCAAGCTGAAAGCCAAGCTGAAAGTGACAGTGAACACACGGCTAGTACAACAGCTGGTCAGAATACCACGGAGAACACAAGGACACTTTACAGTGCAGGGCTGATATTGAAGCGCCTTCTAAGTGACTCTCCCGGTATGAAATGCCCGTGGCCTCCCACAGCAGAGGATTTAAATGTATCTGAAGCTAAATCTGTTGTGCCTGTTGAACTGTACAACTTCATTGCCTGGATTATAGGTGCAACAGAAGAGCCAACACTAGCCTGTTATGTTGATGTTCCTGATGATGTGAATCTAAAGGTTATCTCTCTTTGTCAAGACATTGTGTATCTGGCATCTAAAGGTCGAAAGCAGACACCCAAGTCATTGTGTCTTGGTCTAACTGTTCGCCATTTAACAGGTTCATCAAATGTTCTGTCACTGCTGAATAGGTTAGGACATTGTGCTTCACGGGACACAGTTGTCAGTCTTGACACTAGCCTTGCTCAGCTACAACTTTTAGAGGGTAGAAACAAAATACCCAAGGGATTCGCACAGAAGGCACCCACAATACTGGTGTGGGACAACATTGATTTTGGGGAGGAGACACTGTCAGGTCATGGAACTACTCACCACACAAATGGCATTATGCTCCAAAGTTCTGTCACTGAAACTGTGTCGAGAACAGAGAGACAGCCACTACAGAAGGCAGTTAAATCATTCAAACCACCTCCTAGCTACCCCGTAGAACACTACCAACAGTCTAAAAGACACGGGCCACAGAACTTGAGTCACCATGGAAGTGTTCCATTGGATGCAGAAACATACAGGTTGAACACTGTATCTGCTGCCAAAACTGAACTGGCATATGTTTCAGTAAAGTACACAGATGCTGAAGCATGCACAGTGCCAAGCTGGACAGGTTTCCATACACTGCTCCAAAGTGGGGCCACTCTGCCAAAGTCAGCACTGTATTATCTTCCAGTCATTGAGGCTTCACCGACGGAGATGTCAACAGTTAACACGATTTTGAAGCGAAGTGTTGAAATTGCTGATCAGCTAGCACTGGACCATGTAGTGGTAGTTTTTGACCAGGCTATATATGCCAAAGCTCAGCAAATCCGCTGGAAGGACCAGGAATTGACAAAACGCCTTGTGATTAGACTTGGTGAGTTTCATACTTGCATGTCTTTCCTAGGGATTATAGGAAAAAGGTTTGGTGATGCAGGACTGCAAGACATACTCATTGAGTCTGAAGTTGTTGCCCCAGGTTCCATCAATGGTGTGATCAGTGGTCATCATTACAACCGCAGCATGAGGGCACAGAAACTTATGTATGAGAGCCTGCAACGTGCCAGATTCAGCACATTCTTAGACTCTTTGACACCAGCGGGGAGAGATGAGTGCATGGCTGTCATCAGTGAAATCAAAGACACATTCCCAGACAGAACAGTGGATGTTTTGTGTGCAAACCAGAAATTTGACCAAATGTGTTCAAAGTATGCTCTCTTTGTGGAAAAGAGAACTGCCGAAAACCCAACGTTTGCTTTCTGGAGTTCTTACATTGACATGGTGCAAATACTCCTTCTGTTTGTGAGAGCTACACGAGAATCAGACTGGCAGCTTCACCTGTCAACAGTGCGCTTGATGATGGCATGGTTTTTTGCTTATGATCGTGTAAACTATGCTAGGTATTTGCCTACATACTGGATGGAAATGGTCAACTTGCCTATAACACACCCTTCTTGTCACAAAGACCTCAGTGTGAAAGGTCAGTGGACTGTTCAACGTCAAAGTGCCCATGGATTTGCCTCCATTGCTTGTGACCAGGCTATTGAGCAAACATGCAACAGAGATTCAAAGACAAAGGGTGGCTGGACAGGAATAACTCTAAATAGGGCTGCAGTGTCTCGCTGGATATTGTCACAACATGAACGAGCTGCCATAGCTAGACAATGTGAGTCAATGTCTGGAAAATCCCCAGAAACACGAAGGCGAAAAGATCTAGACCGCTCACGGATTCATGCCGATGAAGAAGCTGTGACCAGAATAAGTTCCACCATTGATTCCATGCTGAACCCATTTGACTTACACCAAGATGGCATTGTTTGTCTTAGCTCAGGGACAGTAGCATCTGAAGGGGTCAAGAAGGATTTGCTTGCAGCACCAGAAAGGGGGGAAGAAGCTGTCAAAGTCTTTATTGACCAAAGACTGTTAACAAAATCAGTCGACATTTTTGCCCCCATCAAGGCTCAAAAACTGAAGACCTTTAGTGACCAGGCAAAAACAAAGACAAAATCTGCAGCAGCCAAAGATGTCATTCTGCGTGCAGACAAGAAACTTTTCTCCAGGCTACTCATTATTGGTCAAAGTAGAAAGGTAGACCTGAGGCAAATTCTGTCCTACTCCTTGGGAACGGTTTCATATCCCTTAGCCAGTACTGATGGGTCACTTGCTAAAACAGACAAATCTGCCTTGATGAATATATTGGAGAACAAAGACAAAGACTGCTTAGTTCAGCAAGTTCCGTCAGATGGAGCTATTCTCTTCGATGGCATGGCAGTCATTCAAGCCATGCATTCCAAACCAGCTACCTTTGGAGAGTTGGCTGACAACTTACTCCAGTACGTGGTCAAGATAGCTCTGCAGCACAAGTGTACAAGGATAGACTTTGTCATTGACCAGTATCCAGAAATCAGTATTAAAAACCTAGAGCGGTCACGGAGAGCTGAGGGTGGTACACAACAGGTGCAGATCTATGGACGGGATCAGAAGGCACCCACACAGTGGAAAAAGTTTCTATCTAATGGGACCAACAAAGCAGCACTGGCAGAATTCCTCTTTGTTGCATGGCGAGATGCTGATCTCACCATTTTGGGCAGGGACTTCAGCTTGTACATAGCACATGGAGAACTGTGTCACTGTGTTACTGTGAAAGAGGGTTCACAAACTGTCAGTGCTGTTCACGAACTGACATGTGACCATGAGGAATGTGACACTAGGGTGTTTTTACATGCACAGCATGCTGCACAAGAACATCAAACTGTTGTCATCAAAAGCCCTGACACTGATGTGGCAGTGATTGCTGTAAGTCTTCAAAGAGCTTTACAGTGTAGCTTGTATTTTTTCACGGGAGTAGGCAACAGAACGAGGATCATAGACGTGGCTAAGGTGGCAGCAGCTCTTGGCAACAGTGTTTGTTCTGCACTCATTGGCATCCATACCTTCACAGGTTGTGACTCGACCAGTGCCTTTCATGGCAAGGGCAAAAGGAAGACATTTTCTCTTGCTTGTCAGAAAGACGAATACCTGACTGCGTTCTCAAATCTGGGCAGCAGTTTTAACCTTGACCAGTCTACGTTCAAAACACTGAGCAAATATGTGTGCCACCTGTATGGACAGGCATCTGCCAAAGACGTGAACGATGCAAGATACAAAGCATTCTGTATGGCATCGTCAGCTTTGCCAGAACTGTCCATTCCCCCAACAAGTGATGCCCTCCACCAACACTGCAAAAGGGCAAACTACCAAGCAGCAGTAATGCGACATTCCCTGACTGGTATGATGTGTGCCCCTTCACCCATTGGCAATGGATGGTACATTGAGGATGGGGAGTTAACAGTAAGATGGATGACTAGAAATCCTGCCCCAGATAGTGTGCTGCAGGTAGTCCACTGTGGTTGCAAGACAAGCAAATGTGAAACAGAAAGATGTTCATGTATGTCTGCAAAAATGTCTTGTACTGATTTATGTCACTGCCAGAACTGTGGAAATGTTTCAAAGGAAACAGAAGAAAGAGGTGCATGGGATGATGACACAGATGAAAGTGATATTGATGAGTAATTACGCACCATGTCACCATGTAAAATTTGCCACTTTTGTTTCTTTATCAAGATGTTTGATTATCGAGATGCCACACTGCCATTTTAACGGTAAAGCTTAAATAATGTCTGTATTACCTTTTTTTTCAAATTTGTTTTGGTCTTTTGTGTGTGTTTGTGTGTGTGTGTGTGTGTGTGGGGGGGGGGGGGTATAAATGACACATGCTGTGAAACAATTTGCTACTTTAATAAATATTTATCATATTTTATACCAATTTGGGCCTTTACTGCATCTATTTTAATCTTGTCCATTTTTGCCTTATTCCAGTTTTGGGGTGCATGGTAATATTTTGCTAGATTTTAAGCCACTTTTGGCCACGGTGTGTTACTTCTTTTGTACCTTTGATTACATAGAAGGTTGTGACATTTTTTTAATGTATGATACATAAGCTTTTAGCTAAATTTAATAAGTGTGTGCTTCATTGTGCTGGGGCAAATCACTTCAGTTGAATCGTTTTTTAAGAAATTTGCTACATTTCATGATCTAAATTCACATATGAGTATACTAAGGCACCAATATTTGTTTCAGATGTTAGGTATATGTATTTATGATATTTGAGAAAGATTTTGTGTTGCCAAAATGAATAAGACATATTTTACAAGCCAAAACTGCAGCACAAGATTTTCGTTTTTTGTGATTTACCTCTATATACATTTCTGGCTTGTGACAAAATTTGGCTAGGTATCATGTTCTGAACTTTTAACCCAAAGTCCAGAAGGGTATTATCTATGCAAAAATGCATTGAACAAGTTGTGCTTAGACGTGGGAGCGAAATTCATTTTCTAGGCACTTTTTCTCATGTCAGCTCACCGTCTAATAGGGGGAAAGATGTTATGAGCGAGGGAATATAACAACTACACTACCCATCATGCAACGGGAGTGACGAGCATGCGCGGTAGCCCCGAAAAGTGTTGTTGCATGCCGTCACCCGTGAAAGTAAACGTCAAGAACTCAGCCAACACGCCTTGTCTGCATTATTTATAATTAGACAGACAACACATATACAGTGTGAAAAACAAAAGTTAAAAAAGGGAGATGTGTTGTATATATATGTATGTGCTGCGGTTGCTTTAAGAACGTTGCGACAGCTGCCGTAAAGGAGGTGCGTTGCTAGCCTGGTTGCTATGTTTCCGCTTGGTCGTAAAAGTGTTGGTCATGTGTTTGTACCGTGCTCAAATCTCTCAGTAAAGTTATTCATTGGATTATACCTTTTGTTTTGAACTTTATTACACCTTGGAGCGCTTTTTCCCGTCCATTGTTTTCCTGCTTTCGCCATCTGCGCCTAATGACTGAGCTACGTGACGTCATTTCTTGTGATGTCACACGGGGCATTTCTGATCGGGACGGGATTCGTTCCGAGGGATTCGAATAAAGAACCAACTCTTTTCTTTACTATAGTGGTCTCGATAACGGGTACCGGTTCTCAAAAAGGGATTCGAGTCCGAGGACTCGGTTATTTTCTTATCGAACAACCGGGAAAACCGGTTTCGAGTATCAGCCCTACCTGCGAGCATTGAAGAGATCGAGGAAGCCGGCGTCAAACCGCAGCAAGTTTTTAATTGTGATGAGTACTGACTTTTGCCAAAGCGGAGGAAAAGATGACATTTTGTTCAGCAGCGCCTCTTCCAAGAGCACACACACACACCTTTGCCCCGCCTTTTTTCTTCTTTGGACATTTGCCGATGTTCATTTGACTTTTCAAGAATGTTTATTATTATAATAAAGAGTGTTTGCTCGGAGCACATTAAAGGCCTACTGAAATGAATTTTTTTAGACACTTGTGATTTAGGGCTATATAAATAAACATTGATTGATTGATTGATTGATAAACGGGAATAGCAGATCCATTCTATGTGTCATACTTGATCATTTCGCGATATTGCCATATTTTTGCTGAAAGGATTTAGTAGAGAAAATTGACGATAAAGTTTGCAACTTTTGCTCGCTGATAAAAAAAAGCCTTGCCTGTACCGGAAGTAGCGTGACGTCACAGGAGCTAGTATTCCTCACAATTCCCCATTGTTTACAATGGAGCGAGAGATTCGGAGCGACAAAGCGACGATTACCACATTAATTTGAGCGAGGATGAAAGATTCGTGGATGAGGAACGTGAGAGTGAAGGACTAGAGAGGCAGTGATGGACGTATCTTTTTTCGCTCTGACCGTAACTTAGGTACAAGCTGGCTCATTGGATTCCACACTCTCTCCTTTTTCTATTGTGGATCACGAATTTGTATTTTAAACCACCTCGGATACTATATCCTCTTGAAAATGAGAGTCGAGCACGCGAAATGGACATTTAAAGTGACTTTTATCTCCACGACAATACATCGGTGACACACTTAGCTACTGAGCTAACGTGATAGCATCGTTCTCAAATGAAGATAGAAACAAAATAAATAAACCCCTGACTGGAAGGATAGACAGAAGATCAACAATACTATTAAACCATGTACATGTAACTACACGGTTAAAAATTCTCAGCCTGGTAAGGCTTAACAATGCTGTTGCTAACGACGCTAAGGCTAATTTAGCAACTTAGCAACCGGACCTCACAGAACTATGATAAAAACATTAGCGCTCCACCTACGCCAGCCAGCCCTCATCTTCCCATCAACAGCCGTGCTCACCTGCGTTCCAGCGATCGACGGCGCGACGAAGGACTTCATCCGTGGGTTTGGCGGCAAGCATCGGCTAGGCGTAGTAAGTAGTCCTTGTTGTGTTGCTGTAAGTATTGTACTTAGCCGCTAATACACCGATCGATTCCACCTACAACGTTCTTCTTTGCAGCCTCCATTGTTCATTAAACAAATTGCAAAAGATTCACCAACACAGATGTCCAGAATACTGTGGAATTTTGTCGAAGAAAACAAGAGGTTTCTGTATCGGGTCCGATGGGGTCCAACCACTTCCGTGGATTTTGTGACGTCACGCGCATAAATCATATCCAAAGGAGTTTTTCAACCGGAAGTGTGGCGGGAATTTTAAAATGTCACTTTATAAGTTAACCCGGCCGTATTGGCATGTGTTGCAATGTTAAGATTTCATCATTGATATATAAACTATCAGACTGCGTGGTCGCTAGTAGTGGCTTTCAGTAGGCCTTTAATGGTGCTCAGTATGGAAGACTTGACGAAGCCGGCTTTGAACTATGGCAAGTTTTTTATATATTTTTTAAACATTTGCTACTGGATTTTTGACATACACAGTCTAGAAATACTATTAACATGTCAAATGTTCTTTTTTTTTATTCGGCAAACAAGTGACCTACAAAAATTGTATATAGAATAAAATTAAAATAATAAGCTCAACTGCAAGTTTTAATTGTAATGAGACTGGACTTTTTTAGAAAAATATGCTGAAGAAGACTTCTTCCAAGAACGAACCAACGAACCAACCAACCATCCAACCAACGAATGAACCGACCAACCAACGAATGAACCGACCAACCAACGAACAAACGAACCAAACAACCAACCAACGAATGAACCGACCAACCAACGAATGAACCGACCAACCAACCAACCAACGAATGAATCGACCAACCATCGAACAAACGAACCAAACAACGAACCAACGAATGAACCGACCAACCAACGAATGAACCGACCAACCAACGAACCAACGAATGAACCGACCAACCAACGAATGAACCGACCAACCAACGAATGAACGGACCAACCAACCAACCAACGAATGAACCGACCAACCAACGAATGAACCGACCAACCAACGAATGAATGTTCAAGTTAAGGATCTGTGTGATTCCTGGTTGTTGGTAGAACAGCGCGTAGAGGACAGTTGAGCTTGTCGTTGTTGTTGTAATGACATATTTATGATATACAGTACTAACTTTATATTGTGTTCAAAGTGTACAAACCGTCACTAAAATATGAACTTTTGTCCAGGCTGCAACCAATTATTCATATTTACATTGTTTCTTATAGAGAAATGTGCTTCATTATACAAACTTCTCAATTAATGAACCCTGTTCAAGAACGGATTAAGTTGGTAAATGGAGGTTCCCCTGTACGAGGCGTGGTTACGGCGTGCACACCTGCTTGCCGTTGTGCGTGACGGAGGACAGGATGGTGCGCAGGGTCTTCACGCCCATGGCGATGTCCAGCAGGTGAGCGGCAAAGAAGAAGTTGTTGTAGTGTCCCAGCAGAGACATGAGCATGTACCAGACCAGGTACAGGAAGGTCTGCAAGGAAGAGAAAACAAGTCAACTTCCTGTTTGCCAAAATGAGGCAATGAAACTCACGCTGTCCGTGAACACCACACCAAACTTCCATATCTGGTACTTGATGTCGATGGATGTTACCCTGCAGGAAGGAGACATGTTTGTGTCTTGTGGGGAAGGTTCATTTGTGGACATACAAATACACAATGTGGGAATTACAATATTAACTAGGAACAATAAAACACTGAATATTTAAAATATATCGACAATGCTCCTCTACTTCCCAGACTACTTGATGGACATATTTTATAATCCAGCAAGAGCAAGATGTAACAAAATAAAAATATCACCGTGGCAGAAATCTGCCTGCGTCTGACACTCGCTACCAGGCTTTTATGCGCGGTAAACAAGCCCCGCCCACATAAAGCCAACCTTCGTATGTCAGTCAAAAGTGCAGATTATTACCATTGGAATCATTTCTATAGTTTGAAAATACCCAGCGGGCTGCATTGAAATGTTAATGATGTTGTATTATGCCAAGATAGCCCCGTTAACTGCCTGTTTTATGCTGTTTTGTAAGACCCCTGACTTCAAACTTGTCACCTCATTGGCTGCTCCTGAGACAGGATTGATTGCTTTAGTCTTAATTTAGCAGAAGTGAGTCTTGTTTAGTTTTTTTCAACACTGAATTATTATACACTGATTTTGTTTTACACACAAACATTTTTTCTCTAAATTTTTCAGCACTCATTTTTTTTCTACACACTGATTTTTTTACACTTAATTTTTTTATACTAAATGTTTCAGCAATGAATTTTTTTTACACAGAATTTTTCAGAATAGATTTTTTTTTACACTAAATAGTTATACACTGAATTTTCATTATACACTGAATTTTGTTTCTCTAAATTTTTCGGCACTGATTTTTTTTTTACACTCAATTTTTCAGCACTGACTTTTTTTACACTGAATATTTTTACACTCAATTTTTCAGCATTGATTTTTTTTACACTCAATTTTTCAGCACTGAATTTTTATACACAGAATTTTTCAGCACTGATTTTTTTTGTTTTACACAGACTTTTTATACACTGAATATTTTTATACACTGAATTTTGTTTCTCTAAATTTTTCAGCACTGATTTTTTTTTACACTGAATATTTTTACACTCAATTTTCCAGCATTGATTTTTTTTACACTCAATTTTTCAGCACTGAATTTTTATACACAGAATTTTTCAGCACTGATTTTTTTTTTTTACACAGACTTTTTATACACTGAATATTTTTATACACTGAATTTTCTTTACACACTGAATTTTTTTTCTCAAAATTTTTCTGCACTGATTTTTTTACACTTCATTTTTTTATACTAAATGTTTCAGCAATTAATTTTTTTTACACAGAATTTTTCAGAATAGATTTTTTTTTACACTAAATATTTATACACTGAATTTTCATTATACACTGAATTTTGTTTCTCTAAATTTCTCGGCACTGACTTTTTATACACTCAATTTTTTTTACACAAACATTTTCAGCACTGATTTTTTTTTTACACTGAAATGTTTGTACACTTAATTTTTTTACACTAAATTTTTCAGCACTAAATTTTCAGCACTGAATTTTTTTACACAGCATTTTTCAGCACTGATTTTTTTTTACACTGAAATGTTTGTACACTTAATTTTTATACACCGAATTTTCTTTATACACTGAATTTTGCTTCTCTAAATTTTTCAGCACTGATTTTTTGTGTACACTGAATTGTTTTACACTCAATTTTTCAGCACTGAAATATTTGACACTCAATTTTTCAGCACTGATTTTTTACTCTGAAATTTTCAGCACTGAATTTTTTTACACTGAATTTTTTAGCACTGAATTTTTTTACACTGAATCTTTTTTAATGGAATCATCAGCATAATATGATGTAAACAATGATTCACAAAATTCAACACAAAGTGCAACATACCAGCTGAAGACGGAGTTGTCGGGCTCGGGCTTCTTATCGTGCGTCATGGCGCTGACATCCAGAGAGGCCAAATCCATGCCCAGCAGCTCTGCGATCCTCTCTCTGCCGTAGATGTCGCCGTATTTGTCCAACACCTGCACAGCAGGCACATACAGAGACATGAGGAGCCAACTTAAACATGCAGGGCTCCTAAGAACTGAAGATCTCACCTTTCTCTTCACAAACTTGTCCCAGTAGTTGTTAGGGAAACTTCTGCAGGGACAGAAAAAAAATACGATGATTTATGTTCTTTTGCAACAGACTTTATCAAAAGTTGCAGAGTTTAAAGCTTATTTTATGAACAACATTGAATCAACTTGTCATTTTATGAATTCCTTATCAATGTTTTAGGTCAGTGGTGTCCAAACTGCGGCCTGCCAGCCTCTTAATTTGGCCCGCGAGACATCATGAATTCAACAAGCATCGCACCGCAGACTGATTTAAAATTCATGCTGCCATCTTGTGGACAATGTGAGTAAATCAGATCAATGACCACTGAAAGTGCGTTCAATTAATAGCACAGCATGTACTTATATGACACAATCCGAACAACATTCCCTAGTCATGGTGCAAAAAAAACAAACCTCGAGAGAGACCTGTAGCACTTATTTTTGTTGGTAAATGAGTTGATGAGGGATTATCATCACACTTCAATATCTCTAACATGTAAATGTTGCCTCTTTTCTACAGCAGGTCAGCATTGAAACAGGAAGTAGGTCAAAAAGCTGTGCACTACAAAACGGGCTCATTGTAGCCATTGATGCGGACTTCCTCATTCTAAATAAAAAACAAATAGTTGTATTAATTTGGTTTTGTAGGTTAAAATGATTTATAAACTGTGCTCCTATGTTAATGTTGCTGATCAATTTGAATTCATTATTATTATTTAATTACATTTTTCAGTATCAAATGGTTCAAGTTGGTCTAAAAATGTTTATGATTTAATGAGGATTCCATTTTTTTTATTTCAGTCAAATTGTTGCACTTGAAGTATTTTTTTGTTACAGACAACTTGTTGAAAGTTGATCATATTTCTGTATTTTAAAAAAATTCTATAATGTTAATAAGAAAACAAAGGTGTACTTATAACAATTTTATTGGACAAAATGTTTTCTTCATAATAGAGAATCACTGCATTAGTCTAAGTTAGCATTACTGAATCTATCGTTGCAGGAAGAAAACAAATTATGAATAGGTATAGAATCCGGGTAAATACTGCCATGCTTTTATTTTGAAGGTTATTTTGCACTGAACAGGAAGACATTGTGGGCATATTTTACTCGTTGTTTAGCGATAATGAGGAAGCTAACAATACAATATATGTCAACACAAACAGTTATGTAGACCAAAGTGCTCGAGCATGTTACGTAGATTTCACAATAAAACGCTGGACCGGGACATAAGTGAGTTCCACTGCACACACACTGAGCCGCAGTTATGTGCCAGCAAGTACCCAGGTAATACAAACACGTCATAACTTCATCAAACCCACCTTGACACATCACGTAGTAACGTTATGAACTTTGAACGCACGCCATCTCTTTAATACGCCATTTTACGTAGTAACGTTATTAACTTTGAACACACGCCATCTTACGTAGTAACGTTATTAACTTTGAACACATGCCATCTCTTTAATACGCCATCTTACGTAGTAACGTTATTAACTTTGAACACACGCCATCTTACGTAGTAACGTTATTAACTTTGAACGCACGCCATCTTTTTAGTACGCCATCTTACGTAGTAACGTTATTAACTTTGAACACACGCCATCTTACGTAGTAACATTATTAACTTTGAACGCACGCCATCTTACCTAGTAACGTTATGAACTTTGAACGCACGCCGTCTCTTTAATACGCCATCTTACGTGGTAATGTTATTAACTTTGAACACACGCCATCTTACGTAGTAACGTTATTAACTTTGAACACACGCCATCTTACGTAGTAACGTTATTAACTTTGAACGCACGCCATCTTACGTAGTAACGTTATTAACTTTGAACACACGCCATCTTACGTAGTAACGTTATTAACTTTGAACACACGCCATCTTACGTAGTAACGTTATTAACTTTGAACACACGCCATCTTACGTACTAACGTTATTAACTTTGAACGCGCGCCATCTTTTTAGTACGCCATCTTACGTAGTAACGTTATTAACTTTGAACACACGCCATCTTACGTAGTAACGTTATTAACTTTGAACACACGCCATCTTACGTAGTAACGTTATTAACTTTGAACGCACGCCATCTTACGTAGTAACGTTATTAACTTTGAACACACGCCATCTTACGTAGTAACGTTATTAACTTTGAACACACGCCATCTTACGTAGTAACGTTATTAACTTTGAACACACGCCATCTTACGTAGTAACGTTATTAACTTTGAACACACGCCATCTTACGTAGTAACGTTATTAACTTTGAACGCACGCCGTCTCTTTAATACACCATCTTACGTAGTAACGTTATGAACTTTGAACGCACGCCATCTCTTTAATACACCATCTTACGTAGTAACATTATGAACTTTGAACGCACGCCGTCTCTTTAATACGCCATTTTACGTAGTAACGTTATTAACTTTAAACACACGCCATCTTTTTAATACGCCATTTTACGTAGTAACGTTATTAACTTTGAACACACGCCATCTTACGTAGTAACGTTATTAACTTTGAACGCACGCCATCTTACGTAGTAACGTTATTAACTTTGAATGCACGCCGTCTCTTTATTACGCCATCTTACGTAGAAACGTTATTAACTTTGAATGCACGCCATCTTACGTAGTAACGTTATGAACTTTGAATGCACGCCGTCTCTTTATTACGCCATCTTACGTAGTAACGTTATTAACTTTGAACACACGCCATCTTACGTAGTAACGTTATGAACTTTGAATGCACGCCATCTTATGTAAGGTTATGAACTTTGAACGCACGCCGTCTCTTTAATACACCATCTTACGTAGTAACGTTATGAACTTAGAATGCACACCATCTTACGTAGTAACGTTATTAACTTTGAACGCACGCCATCTTACGTAGTAACGTTATTAACTTTGAACACACGCCATCTTACGTAGTAACGTTATTAACTTTGAACACACGCCATCTTACGTAGTAACGTTATTAACTTTGAACACACGCCATCTTACGTAGTAACGTTATTAACTTTGAACGCACGCCGTCTCTTTAATACACCATCTTACGTAGTAACGTTATGAACTTTGAACGCACGCCATCTCTTTAATACACCATCTTACGTAGTAACATTATGAACTTTGAACGCACGCCGTCTCTTTAATACGCCATTTTACGTAGTAACGTTATTAACTTTAAACACACGCCATCTTTTTAATACGCCATTTTACGTAGTAACGTTATTAACTTTGAACACACGCCATCTTACGTAGTAACGTTATTAACTTTGAACGCACGCCATCTTACGTAGTAACGTTATGAACTTTGAATGCACGCCGTCTCTTTATTACGCCATCTTACGTAGTAACGTTATTAACTTTGAACGCACGCCATCTTACGTAGTAACGTTATGAACTTTAAACGCACGCCATCTTACGTAGTAACGTTATGAACTTTGAACGCACGCCGTCTCTTTAATACACCATCTTACGTAGTAACGTTATGAACTTTGAATGCACGCCATCTTATGTAAGGTTATGAACTTTGAACGCACGCCGTCTCTTTAATACACCATCTTACGTAGTAACGTTATGAACTTTGAATGCACACCATCTTACGTAGTAACGTTATGAACTTTGAATGCACACCATCTTACGTAGTAACGTTATGAACTTTGAATGCACGCCATTTTACGTAGTAACGTTATGAACTTTAAACACATGCCATCTCTTTAATACGCCATCTTACGTAGTAACGTTATTAACTTTAAACGCACGCCATCTCTTTAATACGCCATTTTACGTAGTAAAGTTATTAACTTTAAACACACGCCATCTTTTTAATACGCCATCTTACGTAGTAACGTTATTAACTTTAAACACACGCCATCTCTTTAATACGCCATCTTACGTAGTAACGTTATGAACTTTAAACACACGCCGTCTCTTTAATACGCCATTTTACTTAGTAACGTTATTAACTTTAAACACACGCCATCTTTTTAATACGCCATTTTACGTAGTAACGTTATTAACTTTGAACACACGCCATCTTACGTAGTAACGTTATTAACTTTGAATGCACGCCATCTTACGTAGTAACGTTATAAACTTTGAATCTTACATAGTAACGTTATTAACTTTGAACGCACGCCATTTTACGTAGTAACGTTATGAACTTTGAACGCACGCCATCTTACGTAGTAACGTTATGAACTTTGAACGTACGCCGTCTCTTTAATACACCATCTTACGTAGTAACGTTATTAACTTTGAATACACGCCGTCTCTTTATTACGCCATCTTACGTAGTAACGTTATGAACTTTGAACGCATGCAGTCTCTTTAATACGCCATCTTACATAGTAACATAATGAACTTTGAACTCACGCCTTCTTATGTAGTAACGTTATTAACTTTGAACGCACGCCATCTTACGTAGTGACGTTAACTTTGAACGCACGCCATCTTACGTAGTGACGTTACCTTTGAACGCACGCCATCTTACGTAGTAACGTTATGAACTTTGAACGCACGCCATCTTACGTAGTAACGTTATGAACTTTGAACGCACGCCGTCTCTTTAATACACCATCTTACGTAGTAACATTATGAACTTTGAATGCACGCCATCTTATGTAAGGTTATGAACTTTGAACGCACGCCGTCTCTTTAATACACCATCTTACGTAGTAACGTTATTAACTTTGAATGCACGCCATCTTATGTAAGGTTATGAACTTCGAACGCACGCCGTCTCTTTAATACACCATCTTACGTAGTAACGTTATGAACTTTGAATGCACGCCATCTTACGTAGTAACGTTATGAACTTTGAACACACGCCATCTTACGTAGTAACGTTATGAACTTTGAATGCACACCATCTTACGTAGTAACGTTATGAACTTTGAATGCACGCCATCTTATGTAAGGTTATGAACTTTGAATGCACGCCATTTTACGTAGTAACGTTATGAACTTTAAACACATGCCATCTCTTTAATACGCAATCTTACGTAGTAACGTTATTAACTTTAAACACACGCCATCTTTTTAATACGCCATTTTACTTAGTAACGTTATTAACTTTGAACACACGCCATTTCTTTAATACGCCATTTTACGTAGTAACGTTATTAACTTTAAACACACGCCATCTTTTTAATACGCCATTTTACGTAGTAACGTTATTAACTTTGAACACACGCCATCTTACGTAGTAACGTTATTAACTTTGAACGCACGCCATCTTACGTAGTAACGTTATTAACTTTGAATGCACGCTGTCTCTTTATTACGCCATCTTACGTAGAAACGTTATTAACTTTGAATGCACGCCATCTTACGTAGTAACGTTATGAACTTTGAATGCACGCCGTCTCTTTATTACGCCATCTTACGTAGTAACGTTATTAACTTTGAACGCACGCCATCTTACGTAGTAACGTTATGAACTTTAAACGCACGCCATCTTACGTAGTAACGTTATGAACTTTGAACGCACGCCGTCTCTTTAATACACCATCTTACGTAGTAACGTTATGAACTTTGAATGCACGCCATCTTATGTAAGGTTATGAACTTTGAACGCACGCCGTCTCTTTAATACACCATCTTACGTAGTAACGTTATGAACTTTGAATGCACACCATCTTACGTAGTAACGTTATGAACTTTGAATGCACACCATCTTACGTAGTAACGTTATGAACTTTGAATGCACGCCATTTTACGTAGTAACGTTATGAACTTTAAACACATGCCATCTCTTTAATACGCCATCTTACGTAGTAACGTTATTAACTTTAAACGCACGCCATCTCTTTAATACGCCATTTTACGTAGTAAAGTTATTAACTTTAAACACACGCCATCTTTTTAATACGCCATCTTACGTAGTAACGTTATTAACTTTAAACACACGCCATCTCTTTAATACGCCATCTTACGTAGTAACGTTATGAACTTTAAACACACGCCGTCTCTTTAATACGCCATTTTACTTAGTAACGTTATTAACTTTAAACACACGCCATCTTTTTAATACGCCATTTTACGTAGTAACGTTATTAACTTTGAACACACGCCATCTTACGTAGTAACGTTATTAACTTTGAATGCACGCCATCTTACGTAGTAACGTTATAAACTTTGAATCTTACATAGTAACGTTATTAACTTTGAACGCACGCCATTTTACGTAGTAACGTTATGAACTTTGAACGCACGCCATCTTACGTAGTAACGTTATGAACTTTGAACGTACGCCGTCTCTTTAATACACCATCTTACGTAGTAACGTTATTAACTTTGAATGCACGCCGTCTCTTTATTACGCCATCTTACGTAGTAACGTTATGAACTTTGAACGCATGCAGTCTCTTTAATACGCCATCTTACATAGTAACATAATGAACTTTGAACTCACGCCTTCTTATGTAGTAACGTTATTAACTTTGAACGCACGCCATCTTACGTAGTAACGTTATGAACTTTGAACGCACGCCATCTTACGTAGTAACGTTATGAACTTTGAACGCACGCCGTCTCTTTAATACACCATCTTACGTAGTAACATTATGAACTTTGAATGCACGCCATCTTATGTAAGGTTATGAACTTTGAACGCACGCCGTCTCTTTAATACACCATCTTACGTAGTAACGTTATTAACTTTGAATGCACGCCATCTTATGTAAGGTTATGAACTTCGAACGCACGCCGTCTCTTTAATACACCATCTTACGTAGTAACGTTATGAACTTTGAATGCACGCCATCTTACGTAGTAACGTTATGAACTTTGAACACACGCCATCTTACGTAGTAACGTTATGAACTTTGAATGCACACCATCTTACGTAGTAACGTTATGAACTTTGAATGCACGCCATCTTATGTAAGGTTATGAACTTTGAATGCACGCCATTTTACGTAGTAACGTTATGAACTTTAAACACATGCCATCTCTTTAATACGCAATCTTACGTAGTAACGTTATTAACTTTAAACGCACGCCATCTCTTTAATACGCCATCTTACGTAGTAACGTTATTAACTTTAAACACACGCCATCTTTTTAATACGCCATTTTACGTAGTAACGTTATTAACTTTGAACACACGCCATTTCTTTAATACGCCATCTTACGTAGTAACGTTATTAACTTTAAACACACTCCATCTCTTTAATACGCCATCTTACGTAGTAACGTTATGAACTTTGAACACACGCCATCTTACGTAGTAACGTTATGAACTTTGAATGCACACCATCTTACGTAGTAACGTTATGAACTTTGAATGCACGCCATCTTATGTAAGGTTATGAACTTTGAATGCACGCCATTTTACGTAGTAACGTTATGAACTTTAAACACATGCCATCTCTTTAATACGCAAGCTTACGTAGTAACGTTATTAACTTTGAACGCACGCCATCTCTTTAATACGCCATCTTACGTAGTAACGTTATTAACTTTAAACACACGCCATCTTTTTAATACGCCATTTTACGTAGTAACGTTATTAACTTTAAACACACGCCATCTCTTTAATACGCCATCTTACGTAGTAACGTTATTAACTTTAAACACACTCCATCTCTTTAATACGCCATCTTACGTAGTAACGTTATTAACTTTGAATGCACGCCATCTTACGTAGTAACGTTACGAACTTTGAATGCACACCATCTCTTTAATACGCCATCTTACGTAGTAACGTTATTAACTTTAAACACACGCCATCTTTTTAATACGCCATTTTACATAGTAACGTTATGAACTTTAAACACACGCCGTCTCTTTAATACGCCATTTTACGTAGTAACGTTATTAACTTTAAACACACGCCATCTTTTTAATACGCCATTTTACGTAGTAACGTTATTAACTTTGAACACACGCCATCTTACGTAGTAACGTTATTAACTTTGAACGCACACCATCTTACGTAGTAACGTTATGAACTTTGAACGCACGCCGTCTCTTTAATACGCCATCTTACGTAGTAGTTATTAACTTTGAACACACGCCATCTTACGTAGTAACGTTATTAACTTTGAATGCACGCCGTCTCTTTATTACGCCATCTTATGTAGTAACGTTATTAACTTTGAATGCACGCCATCTCTTTAATACGCCATCTCACGTAGTAACGTTATTAACTTTGAACGCACGCCATCTTACGTAGTAACGTTATTAACTTTGAACGCACGCCATCTTACGTAGTAACGTTATGATCTTTGAACGCACGCCATCTTACGTAGTAACGTTATGAACTTTGAACGCACGCCATCTTACGTAGTAACGTTAACTTTGAACGCACGCCATCTTACGTAGTAACGTTATTAACTTTGAATGCACGCCATCTTACGTAGTAACGTTATTAACTTTGAACGCACGCCATCTTACGTAGTAACGTTAACTTTGAACGCACACCATCCTACGTAGTAACGTTATCAACTTTGGATGCACACCATCTTACGTAGTAACGTTAACTTTGAATGCACACCATCTTACGTAGTATTGTTATTAACTTTGAACGCACGCCATCTTACGTAGTAACGTTATTAACTTTGAACGCACGCCATCTTACGTAGTAACGTCATGAACTTTTAATACACCATCTTACATAGTAACGTTATTAACTTTGAATGCATGCCGTCTGTTTATTACGCCATCTTACGTAGTAACGTTATTAACTTTGAATGCACGCCATTTTACATAGTTACGTTATGAACTTTGAACACATGCCATCTCTTTAATACGCAATATTACGTAGTAACGTTATTAACTTTAAACACACGCCATCTTACGTAGTAACGTTATGAACTTTGAACACATGCCATCTCTTTAATACGCAATCTTACGTAGTAACGTTATTAACTTTAAACACACGCCATCTCTTTAATACGCCATCTTACGTAGTAACGTTATTAACTTTAAATGCACGCCATCTTACGTAGTAACGTTATTAACTTTGAATGCACGCCATCTTACGTAGTAACGTTATTAACTTTGAACGCACGCCATCTTACGTAGTAACGTTAACTTTGAACGCACATCATCTTACGTAGTAACGTTATTAACTTTGAATGCACGCCATCTTACGTAGTAATGTTATTAACTTTGAATGCACGCCATCTTACGTAGTAACGTTATTAACTTTGAATGCACACCATCTTACGTAGTAACGTTATTAACTTTGAACGCACGCCATCTTACGTAGTAACGTCATGAACTTTGAATGCATGCTGTCTCTTTAATACACCATTTTACATAGTAACGTTATTAACTTTGAATGCATGCCGTCTGTTTATTACGCCATCTTACGTAGTAACGTTATTAACTTTGAATGCACGCCGTCTCTTTATTACGCCATTTTACGTAGTAACGTTATTAACTTTGAATGCACGCCATTTTACGTAGTAACGTTATGAACTTTAAACACATGCCATCTCTTTAATACGCAATCTTACATAGTAACGTTATTAACTTTAAACACACGCCATCTCTTTAATACGCCATCTTACGTAGTAACGTTTTAACTTTGAATGCACGCCATCTTACGTAGTAACGTTAACTTTGAACGCACACCATCTTACGTAGTAACGTTATTAACTTTGAATGCACGCCATCTTACGTAGTAACGTTATTAACTTTGAACGCACGCCATCTTACGTAGTAACGTTAACTTTGAACGCACACCATCTTACGTAGTAACGTTATGAACTTTGAATGCACGCCATCTTACGTAGTAAAGTTATTAACTTTGAATGCACGCCATTTTACGTAGTAACGTAATGAACTTTGAACGCACACCATCTTACGTAGTAACGTAATGAACTTTGAACGCACGTCTTCTTACGTAGTAACGTAATGAACTTTGAACGCACATTTTCTTACGTAGTAACGTAATGAACTTTGAACGCACGTCTTCTTACGTAGTAACGTAATGAACTTTGAACGCACGCCATCTTACGTAGTAACGTAATGAACTTTGAATGCACGTCTTCTTACGTAGTAACGTAATGAACTTTGAACGCACATCTTCTTACGTAGTATCGTTATGAACTTTGAACGCACGTCTTCTTACGTAGTAACGTAATGAACTTTGAACGCACGCCATCTTACGTAGTAACGTTATGAACTTACGGAGTGTTGAGCACCAATCTGTCCCACTGGCCCTTGATGTCGTCGTCTTCGGGCTGCTCCGTCACGTAGACGCCGTCAAACTCCAGCTTTCTGGCCAGCTCCTTCTCCCTCTTGAAGATGACCAGAGGAACCTGGAGAGACAGCAAGTGTGTGAGAGCCACCAGTGGACAAAAGGGAAGATTGGAGGTCACCTTGAGGCAGTTGTAGCCGATGATGCAGAGGAAGGAGATGATGGTGTGGACAATGCTCAGGAACCTCAACGCCGGCTGCATGTACCCCGTGCTCTCTTCCAGGAAGAAGTACATGGGACCTTGGTCGTCGTCCTCGTCCTCGCCGCTGTCTTCAAAGCCGGATCCTTCCTCATCCGCGCCGGAACCTTCGAACAGTCCCGAGCCCTCGAACAGACCAGAACCTTCCAAGTCGTCCTCGTCTGGTGGACTGACAGACACCTGAGGAGAAAAGACACCTTTGACTGGTGCTGAATGGACTTCAAATGATGTTTGATCCCAGTGGGCCACCATAGTAAGGACACGTCCCAAAGGTACTCCTTGTCTTAGCCCCTCCCCCTCCGTGCAATCCTTTGCTACTCCACGTAAATATTGCCATGTTTTGAATGCGGTTTTTACTTTAAAATGACTCGTTATAACAAGCTAGCTCACACGAATGTAGCTAGTAAACTACATAAATGATTAGATGGCTATTTTACTTATAGAATGTATTTTCTCCATGTTTAAAATGTTTATTTCATTTTAGAATAGCTGGTTATAACTAGCAAGTTAACGCAACTGTAGTTAGTAAACTACAAATCAGACGAGCAGCAAACAGACTTCACTTGGGTTTACTGTACTACACTTCATGAATGATTAGATGGCTATTCTACTTTCAAAATGTACAATAGCCATGTTCAGAATGTTTTTTTATTTTAAAAATTGCCAGTTGTAATGACCTAGCTAACATGGATGGAGCTTGTAAACTACAAAGTCATACTGGCAGCAAACAGACTTGACTACATTTAATAAATGATTAGATGGCTATTCTACTTTCAGAATTAACATTAGCCATGTTTAAAGTGTTGTTTTAATCCTAAAATGGTCATACAAGCTTGCTAACGCGGCTGTAGCTAGAACACAAAAATGTCAGACTAGCAGCAAACAGACTTTAGTAGAGTTTACTACATCACAAAAATGATTAGACGGCTATTCTACTTTTGGAATTTACATTAGCCATGTTTAAAGTGTTGTTTTTATCTAAAAATCGTCATACAAGCTAGCTAACACGATTGTAGCGAGTAGACTACAATTTCAAGACTAGCAGCAAACAGACTTGACTACTGTTGACTACATTTCATAAATGATTAGACGGCTATTCTACTTTCGGAATTTACATTAGCCATGTTTAAAGTGTTGTTTTTATCTAAAAATCGTCATACAAGCTAGCTAACGCGATTGTAGCGAGTAGACTACAATTTCAAGACTAGCAGCAAACAGACTTGACTACTGTTGACTACATTTCATAATTGATTAGATGCCTATTCTACGTTCGGAATTTAGATTATCCATGTATAAAATATAGTTGTGTTATATAGCTGGTTATAATGAGCTAGCTAATGCGGCTGTAGCCATAGACATCTTATAAGTAGATGCAGTATGGAGCGCTACTGCCTACTGGTGCTGACGAGACGCAGGGCTGCCATCTTGGAGTGGTGATCCGCTCCACTCAGTGCAATACATTTGGCAGGAGCAATGAACTGTCAGCGCATTTAATTAACCTTACCTCACTGAATACCACTGATTTTCACACGTTTTTTGTCATACGTGTAGCTATGATAAAGGACACGTGTTTTATTATTCATAGTTTGCTTAACAGTAATAGAATATTCTTATACGCTATACGTGACCAGACGTCCGAGATCAAAACTGGGAATATAATCCCAGAGAAGGGGGAAAAAAACGGTCAGCTATTTTAAAGTTGAAGAAACAATATGATTAGGTTATATAAACATGCGTATATCCTACATAAACAATGTATGAATACATTAGATATCTATATATCTTATAGACTGTATCTCTGTTGCTGCAGCAGCAGAGAGTTTATTCTGTCTTGACACTTTGTATTGATATGTTGTATTACATTCTTCCCTTAAATGATCATGTTTACAATGATTGTTTTATATGTATTTTTTTATGTATGTCGCTTTGGATAAAAGCGTCTGCCAAATACTTCAACATAAACATATATAAACACCTGAAAGTCTTTATATCAGCTAAAACCACCAATCTGTTTCACTGGATTCAGAATAAAACCAAATTCTGTCTTTATTTTCATCATTTATTTCAACTTTATGTTATTCAAGTATGACATTTTTAAATGTAATTAATTTCATTGACAAGCAATTCTATTATGGTCATACTCTTGTTTGCTAGCGGCTAGGATTTCAGTACTATTGAAGATCTTTGCTCCTTCTCAACTCTGTGGTAATATTCTTTTCACAAAATACAACCAATAGTATGTTAATGTTAAATCTTACTTGTGAAAAGTAATCCCCCCGATTCCTATTTTCAACAGTCCACTCATTTGAGCAGGAAAACGCTAAACTGTCAGTTTAGGCTCCTCATCACCACTTCAAGATGGCGGCCGAATTTCTCGCGTCACAGCAGCCAATGCTGCGTTTACTTATAAGATGTCTATGGCTGTTGCTGGTAAACTACAAATCAGACTAGCAGCAAACAGACTTGACAGTTTACTACATTTCATAAATGATTAGACGGCTATTCTACCTCCAGAATTTACATTAGCCATGTTAGAGTCTTGTAATTCCTATTTTTTGAAATTGCTAGCTATAATGAGCTCGCTGAAACAGCTGTAGCTAATAAACTACAATGTCAAACTAGCAGCGAACACGCTTCTGTTTCGAGGGGCAATATATATATATATACATATATATACATATATATATATATATATATATACTGTATATATATATATATACTGTATATAGGCCCTGCGATGAGGTGGCGACTTGTCCAGGGTGTACCCCGCCTTCCGCCCGAATGCAGCTGAGATAGGCTCCCAGTTCCATTGGCAGCAAAACAGGCCCAGAGCATAATACTACCACCACCATGCTTGACAGTAGGAATGGTGTTCCTGGGATTCATTTTTGTTTCATCTGACCACAGAAGTTTCCTCCAGAAGGTCTTATCTTTGTCCATGTGATGAAAAATGGAGCTGTTTGGCCACAACACCCAGCAATATGTTTGGAGGAGAAAAGGTGAGGCCTTTAATCTCAGGAACACCACTCCTACCGTCAAGCATGGTGGTGGTAGTATTATGCTCTGGGCCTGTTTTGCTGTCAATGGAACTGCTGCTTTACAGAGAGTAAATGGGACAATGAAAAAGGAGGATTAGCTCCAAATTGTTCAGGACAAGCTAAAATCATCAGCCCGGAGGTTGGGTCTTGTTGGGTGTTCCAACAGGACAATGACCCCAAACACACGTCAAAAGTGGTAAAGGAATGGCTAAATCAGGCTAGAATGAAGGTTTTAGAATGGCCTTCCCAAAGTCCTGACTTAAACGTGTGGACAATGCTGAAGAAACAAGTCCATGTCAGAAAAGCAACACATTTAGCTGAACTGCACCAAAAGGAGTGGTCAACAATTCCAGCAGAAGCTTGTGGATGGCTACCAAAAGCGCCTTATTGCAGGTAAACTTGCCAAGGGACATGTAAGCAAATATTAACATTGCTGTATGTATACTTTTGACCCTCACATTTTCAGTAGAGCCATAATAAATTCATAAAAGAAGCAAACTTCATGAATGTTTTTTGTGAGCAACAAGTATGTGCTCCAATCACTACATCACAACAAAATAAGAGTTGTAGAAATGATTGGAAACTCAAGACAGCCATGACATCATGTTCTTTACACGTGTATGTACACTTTTGACCACCACTGTATATATAAAATACTCCATAAATACAGTATCAAGTTGTTTACAAGGTAAATCTGCATTCTTCTCCTCCTGGCTTTGTAGCCTCCAAAGTAGAGCATCATAATGTCTCCATAAGTGTGAAGTGGAGGTAGGAACCCTTTGGCAGATGTTCTAAGGATCCTCGTCACAGGTTCTGCATGGCTAAACAAGTCCTGAGATGTTTGATAAAGAAAAAGCAAACCTTGTAGAAGAGCAGGATGAAGTTGAGGGCGAAGGCGATGAAGAGGGCCAGGAAGCGCAGGTTGTAGAAGTTTCTGGAAAGGTAGTTCTAGAAGGAGAGACAGAAGTGGAAGTCCATGGTCTGCACAGGAAGTCATTCTCTCATACTCACCATGAATTTCACCCTCTGAACCTCCAGCTCGTTCCACAGCTCGAAGCCTTCCTCTAGCGGCTTCTTCTCCTTCTTGGTCTTCATCTTCACAGTCTTCTCCTCCGTCTCTTCGGGTTCTTCCTCCTTCACCTCCGGCCCGGGCTCAGGCTCCGCCTTCTCAGTCTTCTCACGGTTCTCCGTGCTGGGGAGGTGACCAAAAAAGCGTTAGAGTGAAGTAGACGGGTGGAGCTTCTCACTACTCACTCTGCCTTCTCTGTCTCTGGAGCTGCTTCTTCTTCAGCAGGTTCCACATGTTCTTCCTCTTCTGCTCCGTCTGCACCATCCAACTGTTTGTCATCACATTATTCACCACAGCGTTAAGACAAGTGACAGACTTCTCTTACACCACACTCATCACTTCATGTGGCCTGCCACCTTATTCAACGTGCTCCGTCACATCATTTAAGTGCTCCACCACATCATGTCATGTGGTCCACCACGTTGTTCAAAGTGGTCCACCACATCATTTCATGTGGTCCACCACGTTGTTCAAAGTGGTCCACCACATCATTTCATGTGGTCCACCACGTTGTTCAAAGTGGTCCACCACATCATTTCATGTGGTCCACCACATCATTTCATGTGGTCCACCACGTTGTTCAAAGTGGTCCACCACATCATTTCATGTGCTCCACCACGTTGTTCAAAGTGGTCCACCACATCATTTCATGTGCTCCACCACGTTGTTCAAAGTGGTCCACCACATCATTTCATGTGGTCCACCACGTTGTTCAAAGTGGTCCACCACATCATTTCATGTGGTCCACCACATTGTTCAAAGTGGTCCACCACATCATTTCATGTGGTCCACGACGTTGTTCAAAGTGGTCCACCACATCATTTCATGTGGTCCACCACGTTGTTCAAAGTGGTCCACCACATCATTTCATGTGGTCCACCACGTTGTTCAAAGTGGTCCACCACATCATTTCATGTGCTCCACCACGTTGTTCAAAGTGGTCCACCACATCATTTCATGTGCTCCACCACGTTGTTCAAAGTGGTCCACCACATCATTTCATGTGCTCCACCACATTGTTCAAAGTGGTCCACCACATCATTTCATGTGGTCCACCACGTTGTTCAAAGTGGTCCACCACATCATTTCATGTGCTCCACCACGTTGTTCAAAGTGGTCCACCACATAATTTCATGTGCTCCACCACGTTGTTCAAAGTGGTCCACCACATCATTTCATGTGGTCCACCACGTTGTTCAAAGTGGTCCACCACATCATTTCATGTGGTCCACCACGTTGTTCAAAGTGGTCCACCACATCATTTCATGTGGTCCACCACGTTGTTCAAAGTGGTCCACCACATCATGTCATGTGCTCCACCACGTTGTTGAAAGTGGTCCACCACATCATGTCATGTGGTCCACCACGTTGTTCAAAGTGGTCCACCACATCATGTCATGTGGTCCACCACGTTGTTCAAAGTGGTCCACCACATCATTTCATGTGGTCCACCACGTTGTTCAAAGTGGTCCACCACATCATTTCATGTGCTCCACCACGTTGTTCAAAGTGGTCCACCAAGTTGTTGAAAGTGGTCCACCACATCATTTCATGTGGTCAACCACGTTGTTCAAAGTGGTCCACCACATCATTTCATGTGCTCCACCACGTTGTTCAAAGTGGTCCACCACATCATTTCATGTGGTCCACCACGTTGTTCAAAGTGGTCCACCACATCATTTCATGTGGTCCACCACGTTGTTCAAAGTGGTCCACCACATCATTTCATGTGGTCCACCACGTTGTTCAAAGTGGTCCACCACATCATTTCATGTGGTCCACCATGTTGTTCAAAGTGGTCCACCACATCATTTCATGTGCTCCACCACGTTGTTGAAAGTGGTCCACAACATCATGTCATGTGGTCCACCACGTTGTTCAAAGTGGTCCACCACATCATGTCATGTGGTCCACCACGTTGTTCAAAGTGGTCCACCACATCATTTCATGTGGTCCACCACGTTGTTCAAAGTGGTCCACCACATCATTTCATGTGCTCCACCACGTTGTTCAAAGTGGTCCACCACGTTGTTCAAAGTGGTCCACCACATCATTTCATGTGGTCCACCACGTTGTTCAAAGTGGTCCACCAGATCATTTCATGTGGTCCACCACGTTGTTCAAAGTGGTCCACCACATCATTTCATGTGGTCCACCACGTTGTTCAAAGTGGTCCACCACATCATTTCATGTGCTCCACCACGTTGTTCAAAGTGGTCCACCAATTCATTTCATGTGGTCCACCACGTTGTTCAAAGTGGTCCACCACATCATTTCATGTGGTCCACCACGTTGTTCAAAGTGGTCCACCACATCATTTCATGTGGTCCACCATGTTGTTCAAAGTGGTCCACCACATCATTTCATGTGCTCCACCACATTGTTGAAAGTGGTCCACCACATCATGTCATGTGGTCCACCACGTTGTTCAAAGTGGTCCACCACATCATGTCATGTGGTCCACCACGTTGTTCAAAGTGGTCCACCACATCATTTCATGTGGTCCACCACGTTGTTCAAAGTGGTCCACCACATCATTTCATGTGCTCCACCACGTTGTTCAAAGTGGTCCACCACGTTGTTGAAAGTGGTCCACCACATCATTTCATGTGGTCCACCACGTTGTTCAAAGTGGTCCACCACATCATTTCATGTGCTCCACCACGTTGTTCAAAGTGGTCCACCACATCATTTCATGTGGTCCACCACGTTGTTCAAAGTGGTCCACCACATCATTTCATGTGGTCCACCACGTTGTTCAAAGTGGTCCACCACATCATTTCATGTGGTCCACCACGTTGTTCAAAGTGGTCCACCACATCATTTCATGTGCTCCACCACGTTGTTCAAAGTGGTCCACCACGTTGTTGAAAGTGGTCCACCACATCATGTCATGTGGTCCACCATGTTGTTCAAAGTGGTCCACCACATCATGTCATGTGGTCCACCACGTTGTTCAAAGTGGTCCACCACATCATTTCATGTGGTCCACCACGTTGTTCAAAGTGGTCCACCACATCATTTCATGTGCTCCACCACGTTGTTGAAAGTGGTCCACCACGTTGTTGAAAGTGGTCCACCACATCATTTCATGTGGTCCACCACGTTGTTCAAAGTGGTCCACCACGTCATTTCATGTGCTCCACCACGTTGTTCAAAGTGGTCCACAACATCATTTCATGTGGTCCACCACGTTGTTCAAAGTGGTCCACCACATCATTTCATGTGGTCCACCACGTTGTTCAAAGTGGTCCACCACATCATTTCATGTGCTCCACCACGTTGTTCAAAGTGGTCCACCACGTTGTTGAAAGTGGTCCACCACATCATGTCATGTGGTCCACCACGTTGTTCAAAGTGGTCCACCACATCATGTCATGTGGTCCACCACGTTGTTCAAAGTGGTCCACCACATCATTTCATGTGGTCCACCATGTTGTTCAAAGTGGTCCACCACATCATTTCATGTGCTCCACCACGTTGTTCAAAGTGGTCCACCACGTTGTTGAAAGTGGTCCACCACATCATTTCATGTGGTCCACCACGTTGTTCAAAGTGGTCCACCACATCATTTCATGTGCTCCACCACGTTGTTCAAAGTGGTCCACCACATCATTTCATGTGGTCCACCACGTTGTTGAAAGTGGTCCACCACATCATTTCATGTGGTCCACCACGTTGTTCAAAGTGGTCCACCACATCATTTCATGTGGTCCACCACGTTGTTCAAAGTGGTCCACCACATCATTTCATGTGCTCCACCACGTTGTTCAAAGTGGTCCACCACATAATTTCATGTGGTCCACCACGTTGTTCAAAGTCGTTCACCACATCATTTCATGTGGTCCACCACGTTGTTCAAAGTGGTCCACCACATAATTTCATGTGGTCCACCACGTTGTTCAAAGTGGTCCACCACATAATTTCATGTGGTCCACCACGTTGTTCAAAGTGGTCCACCACATCATTTCATGTGCTCCACCACGTTGTTCAAAGTGATCCACTACATCATTTCATGTGCTCCACCACGTTCAAAGTGGTCCACCACATAATTTCATGTGGTCCACCACGTTGTTCAAAGTCGTTCACTACATCATTTCATGTGGTCCACCACGTTGTTCAAAGTGGACCACCACATCATTTCATGTGGTCCACCACGTTGTTCAAAGTGGTCCACCACATCATTTCATGTGCTCCACCACGTTGTTCAAAGTGGTCCACCACGTTGTTGAAAGTGGTCCACCACATCATGTCATGTGGTCCACCACGTTGTTCAAAGTTGTCCACCACATCATTTCATGTGGTCCACCACGTTGTTCAAAGTGGTCCACCACATCATTTCATGTGGTCCACCATGTTGTTCAAAGTGGTCCACCACATCATTTCATGTGGTCCACCACGTTGTTCAAAGTGGTCCACCACATCATTTCATGTGCTCCACCACATTGTTCAAAGTGGTCCACCACGTTGTTGAAAGTGGTCCACCACATCATGTCATGTGGTCCACCACGTTGTTCAAAGTGGTCCACCACATCATGTCATGTGGTCCACCACGTTGTTCAAAGTGGTCCACCACCTCATTTCATGTGGTCCACCACGTTGTTCAAAGTGGTCCACCACATCATTTCATGTGCTCCACCACGTTGTTCAAAGTAGTCCACCACGTTGTTGAAAGTGGTCCACCACATCATTTCATGTGGTCCACCACGTTGTTCAAAGTGGTCCACCACATCATTTCATGTGCTCCACCACGTTGTTCAAAGTGGTCCACCACATCATTTCATGTGGTCCACCACGTTGTTCAAAGTGGTCCACCACATCATTTCATGTGGTCCACCACATTGTTCAAAGTGGTCCACCACATCATTTCATGTAGTCCACCACGTTGTTCAAAGTGCTCCACCACGTTGTTCAAAGTGGTCCACCACATCATTTCATGTGCTCCACCACGTTGTTCAAAGTGGTCCACCACATCATTTCATGTGGTCCACCATGTTGTTCAAAGTGGTCCACCACATCATTTCATGTGGTCCACCACGTTGTTCAAAGTGGTCCACCACATCATTTCATGTGCTACACCACGTTGTTCAAAGTGGTCCACCACGTTGTTCAAAGTGGTCCACCACATCATGTCATGTGGTCCACCACGTTGTTCAAAGTGGTCCACCACATCATTTCATGTGGTCCACCACGTTGTTCAAAGTGGTCCACCACATCATTTCATGTGCTCCACCACGTTGTTGAAAGTGGTCCATCACGTTGTTGAAAGTGGTCCACCACATCATTTCATGTGGTCCACCACGTTGTTCAAAGTGGTCCACCACATCATTTCATGTGCTCCACCACGTTGTTCAAAGTGGTCCACCACATCATTTCATGTGGTCCACCACGTTGTTCAAAGTGGTCCACCACATCATTTCATGTGGTCCACCACGTTGTTCAAAGTGGTCCACCACATAATTTCATGTGGTCCACCACGTTGTTCAAAGTGGTCCACCACATCATTTCATGTGGTCCACCACGTTGTTCAAAGTGGTCCACCACATAATTTCATGTGGTCCACCACGTTGTTCAAAGTGGTCCACCACATAATTTCATGTGGTCCACCACGTTGTTCAAAGTCGTTCACCACATCATTTCATGTGGTCCACCACGTTGTTCAAAGTGGTCCACCACATCATTTCATGTGATCCACCACGTTGTTCAAAGTGGTCCACCACATAATTTCATGTGGTCCACCACGTTGTTCAAAGTGGTCCACCACATCATTTCATGTGGTCCACCACGTTGTTCAAAGTGGTCCACCACATAATTTCATGTGGTCCTCCACGTTGTTCAAAGTGGTCCACCACATCATTTCATGTGGTCCACCACGTTGTTCAAAGTGGTCCACCACATCATTTCATGTGCTCCACCACGTTGTTCAAAGTGGTCCACCACATCATTTCATGTGGTCCACCACGTTGTTCAAAGTGGTCCACCACATCATTTCATGTGGTCCACCACGTTGTTCAAAGTGGTCCACCACATCATTTCATGTGGTCCACCATGTTGTTCAAAGTGGTCCACCACATAATTTCATGTGCTCCACCACGTTGTTGAAAGTGGTCCACCACGTTGTTGAAAGTGGTCCACCACATCATGTCATGTGGTCCACCACGTTGTTGAAAGTGGTCCACCACATCATGTCATGTGGTCCACCACGTTGTTCAAAGTGGTCCACCACATCATTTCATGTGGTCCACCACGTTGTTCAAAGTGGTCCACCACATCATTTCATGTGGTCCACCACGTTGTTCAAAGTGGTCCACCACATCATTTCATGTGGTCCACCACGTTGTTCAAAGTGGTCCACCACATCATTTCATGTGGTCCACCACGTTGTTCAAAGTGGTCCACCACATCATTTCATGTGGTCCACCACGTTGTTCAAAGTGGTCCACCACATCATTTCATGTGGTCCACCACGTTGTTCAAAGTGGTCCACCACATCATTTCATGTGGTCCACCACGTTGTTCAAAGTCGTTCACCACATCATTTCATGTGGTCCACCACGTTGTTCAAAGTGGTCCACCACATCATTTCATGTGGTCCACCACGTTGTTCAAAGTGGTCCACCACATCATTTAATGTGGTCCACCATGTTGTTCAAAGTGGTCCACCACATAATTTCATGTGCTCCACCACGTTGTTGAAAGTGGTCCACCACGTTGTTGAAAGTGGTCCACCACATCATGTCATGTGGTCCACCACGTTGTTGAAAGTGGTCCACCACATCATGTCATGTGGTCCACCACGTTGTTGAAAGTGGTCCACCACATCATGTCATGTGGTCCACCACGTTGTTCAAAGCGGTCCACCACATCATTTCATGTGCTCCACCACGTTGTTCAAAGTGGTCCACCACATCATTTCATGTGGTCCACCACGTTGTTCAAAGTGGTCCACCACATCATTTCATGTGGTCCACCACGTTGTTCAAAGTGGTCCACCACATCATTTCATGTGGTCCACCATGTTGTTCAAAGTGGTCCACCACATCATTTCATGTGCTCCACCACGTTGTTGAAAGTGGTCCACCACGTTGTTGAAAGTGGTCCACCACATCATGTCATGTGGTCCACCACGTTGTTGAAAGTGGTCCACCACATCATGTCATGTGGTCCACAACGTTGTTCAAAGTGGTCCACCACATCATTTCATGTGGTCCACCACGTTGTTCAAAGTGGTCCACCACATCATTTCATGTGGTCCACCACGTTGTTCAAAGCGGTCCACCACATCATTTCATGTGCTCCACCACGTTGTTCAAAGTGGTCCACCACATCATTTCATGTGGTCCACCACGTTGTTCAAAGTGGTCCACCACATCATTTCATGTGCTCCACCACGTTGTTCAAAGTGGTCCACCACGTTGTTGAAAGTGGTCCACCACATCATTTCATGTGGTCCACCACATCATTTCATGTGGTCCACCACGTTGTTCAAAGTGGTCCACCACATCATTTCATGTGGTCCACCACGTTGTTCAAAGTCGTTCACCACATCATTTCATGTGGTCCACCACGTTGTTCAAAGTGGTCCACCACATCATTTCATGTGGTCCACCACGTTGTTGAAAGTCGTTCACCACATCATTCGAAGTGGCCTGCCACATCATTCAAAGTGGCCTGCCACATTATTCAAAGTGGTCTTCCACATCACTTAAAGTGGTCCGCCATTTCATTCAACGAGGCCTGCCACGTAATTCAATGTGGTCTTCCACATCATTCAATGAGGCCTGCCACGTCACTTAAAGTGGCCTGCCTCGTTATTCAATATGGTCTTCCAAATCATTCAAAGTGGTCCACCACTTCCTTTAATGTGGCCTGTCACATTATTCGACGTGGTCTTCCACATCATTCTAAGTGGTCCGCCACATTATTCAATGTGGTCTTCCACATCACTTAAAGTGGTCCGCCATTTCATTCAATATGGCCTGCCACATTATTCAATGTGGTCCGCCACTTTATTTAATCTGGCCTGCAACATTATTCAATGTGGTCTTCCACATCATTCAATGTAGTCCACCATGTTATTCAATGTGCCACGTTATTAAATGTGGTCCTCCACATCATTCAACGAGGCCTGCCACACCATTTAATGTGGCCTGCCATTGTTATTTAATGTGGTCTTCCACATAATTTAAAGTGGTCCGCCACATCATTTAAAGTGACCTGACACATCTTTCAATGTGGTCTTCCACATCATTCAAAGTGGTTCACCACATCATTTAAGTTGGCCTGCCTCATTATTCAATGTGGTCCTCCACATCATTTAAGGTGGTTGGTCCTCCACATCATTTAATGTGGTGCACCACAACATTTAATGTGGTTCACCACAACATTTAACGTGGTCCACCACATCATTCAATGTGGTCCGCCACCTCAATGTGGTCCGCCACCTCATTTAATGTGGTCCGCCACGTCATTTAACGTGGTCCGCCACGTTGTTCAATGTGGTCTTTCAAGACGGTCCTCCATATCATTTCAGTGGCCCGTCAAGTCAT
>NC_084740.1:43364371-43466871 GCF_033978785.1 Entelurus aequoreus
ACACAAAGCTGCCATGTTTTTTTTCCTTAAAACTGTCATTGCTTAAAAAATAATAATGGATCAAAATCAATGTTTCAAGGTGATCTAATCAAAGCTTCAATTCAAATTCAAAAATTCCACTTTGCAATATTTTTGAGGAAAATATTGCATATTTTGTGCCATAAAAAAACAAAGTCGATCTTAAGTTGATTTAGAGACTTAAGCGTTAAAAGTTTAAAAAAACCTCTTCCAACCATATGACTCCTGAGAGACAAAAAGCAGGGGAAATACACCCATTAAAACAGGGGGTGTCCAAAGTGCGGCCCGGGGGCTATTAGCAGCAGGTAGTTAACTGTTTATGGGCATTTAAAAAATACTAATAATTAAAAAACTTTTTTTTTTTAATATTACAAAGTGTAATAAAAGAGCAAACTCATCCAAAGTGCGGCCCGGGGGCCATTTGTGGCAGGTAGCTAATTTTTTAAGGGCCCACAGAACATTTTAAAAATACTAATAAAAATATATATATATGTTAAAAAGTGTAATAAAAGAGCAAACAGGTGAAATGTACGAGAAAAAGTTGCAATGTTGACTCTAATAACACAAAGCCGCCATGTTTTTTTCTCTAAAACTGATTAAAAAATAATAATGAATCAAAATCAATGTTTCAAGATGATAAAACATTCCACTTTGAAATATTTTTTTACGAAAATATCGCATATTTTGTGCCATAAAAAACCCCATAAAAACATTTAAAAAAACTTTACGGATAGATCTGAAGTTGATCTAGAGACTTAATGTTAAAAGTAAAAAAAAATCTTCCAACTATATGACTCCTGAGAGACAAAAAGCAGGGGAAAAACACCTATTTAAACAGGGGGAACAATTTAAAAATACTAATAAAAAATTAAAAAAATATTAAAAAGTGTAAAAAAAAGACCAAACAGGTGAAATGTAACCAGAAAAAGTTGCAATGTTTACTCTAATAACACAAACCTGCCATGTTTTTTTTCCTTAAAACTGTCATTGCTTAAAAAATAATAATGGATCAAAATCAATGTTTCAAAGTGATCTAATCAAAGCTTCAATTCAAATTCAAAAACTCCACTTTGCAATATTTTTGAGGAAAATATTGCATATTTTGTGCCATAAATAACCCCATAAAAACATTTTTAAAAACTTAACGGATATATCTGAAGTTGATCTAGAGACTTAAGCGTTAAAAGTTTTAAAAAAAATCTTCCAGCTATATGACTCCCGAGAGACAAAAAGCAGGGGAAAACACCCATTAAAACAGGGGTGTCCAAAGTGCGGCCCGGGGACCATTTGTGGCAGGTAGCTCATTTTTTAAGGGCCCACAGAACATTTTAAAAATACTAATAAAAATATATATATGTTAAAAAGTGTAAAAAAAGACCAAACAGGTGAAATGTAACTAGAAAAAGTTGCAATGTTGACTCTAATAACACAAAGCTGCCATGTTTTTTTCTCTAAAACTGCTTAAAAAATAATAATGAATCAAAATCAATGTTTCAAGATGATAAAACATTCTACTTTTAACTACTTTTTGACGAAAATATTGCATATTTTGTGCCATAAAAAACCCCATAAAAACATTTAATAAAACTTAACGGATAGATCTGAAGTTGATCTAGAGACTTAATGTTAAAAGTAAAAAAAAATCTTCCAACTATATGACTCCTGAGAGACAAAAAGCAGGGGAAAAACACCTATTTAAACAGGGGGAACATTTTAAAAATACTAATAAAAAATAAAAAAATATTAAAAAGTGTAAAAAAAAGACCAAACAGGTGAAATGTAACCAGAAAAAGTTGCAATGTTGACTCTAATAACACAAAGCTGCCATGGTTTTTTTCCTTAAAACTGTCATTGCTTAAAAAATAATAATGGATCAAAATCAATGTTTCAAAGTGATCTAATCAAAGCTTCAATTCAAATTCAAAAATTCCACTTTGCAATATTTTTGAGGAAAATATTGCATATTTTGTGCCATAAAAAAACAAAGTCGATCTGAAGTTGATTTAGAGACTTAAGCGTTAAAAGTTTAAAAAAACCTCTTCCAACCATATGACTCCTGAGAGACAAAAAGCAGGGGAAATACACCCATTAAAACAGGGGGTGTCCAAAGTGCGGCCCGGGGGCTATTAGCAGCAGGTAGTTAACTGTTTATGGGCATTTAAAAAATACTAATAATTAAAAAACTTTTTTTTTTTTAATATTACAAAGTGTAATAAAAGAGCAAACTGGTGAGAGGTAACGAGGAAAAGTTGCAATGTTGACTCTAATAAGACAAAGCTGTTTTTTTATTTAATACTGTTGCTCAAAAAATAATAATTAAAATCAATGTTATGAATTATTGACCTATTTAAGGCTCCAATTACTTCACATCAAATATTCCATTTTGAAATATTTGAGGAAATGATTGCATATTTTGTGTGTTTGGTGTGGAAAAAAAGTTTTCTTTGACAAAAAGGGCATAAAACAAATAAATTGTAAAAAACAAAAACAAAAAAAAACATAAAAACTAATAACGGATAGATCTGATATGGATCTAATGACTTTAGTGTTGAAAGTAAAAAAATAAATAAAAAAGCATTACTTATTTTGAACACTTTTATGAGTTGGGTTCTTTTGGATTAGCAAGTTTTTTTAACTGTCATTACTCAAAAAATAATGAATCAAAATCAGTGTTGTTATGAATTATTGACATATTTAGGAATCCAATTACTTCACATCAAATATTCTACTTTGACATTTTGGAGTGGGGGAAACATTATTGTTTGAGTTTTTGACATAAAAATTGGGTTTTCTTTGACAAAAAGAGCATAAAACCAATTAAAATAAAAATCATAATCGACATAAATCCGATATTGATCGAGAGACTTTAGTGTTGAAAGTAAAAAATATATATATTATTTAACACTTGTATGAGTGGGGCCCTTTTGGATCCTCAAGAATTTGAGTGAGATTTATTTTGTTCAATTTTCATTGCTCAAAAAATAATAATAAATCAAAATCAATGTTGTTATGAATGATTGACCTATTTAAGGCTCCAATTACGTCACATCAAATATTCCACTTTTAAAATGTTTTTGTTATGACATAAAACATAAAAACAAGAACTTGATATAGAGTTGATGTTGATGTAGATCAGGGGTGTCCAAACTATTTCCACTGAGGGCCACACACTGAAAAATCAAAGCATGCGGGGGCCATTTTGATATTTTTCATTTTCAAAACCAATACTATAGATTTTTGTTTACTTCTATGGCCCCCCTCAACACTTCAATGTCTAGTTTAACTTCTGATCTATCTGTCCATATCAAATTTATGCCCTTTTTGATAAAAAAAAAAAAGAAGATTTTTTTATGGAAATCACACAAAATTTGCAATATTTTCCCCCTGAAAATGTTCCAAGTGGAATAATTGATTTGAAGTAATTGGAGCCTTCAATGGCTCAGTAATTCATAACAACATTGATTTCGATTTTTTTTCCCCACACTAAAACTCTCAGGGATCCAAAAGGGTCCCACTCATTAAAGTGTTAGAAATAAGTCATACTTTTTTTTTTCTTTCAACGCTTAAATGTCAAAATGGCCCCCACATGCTTTGATTTTCCAGTGTGTGGCCCTCAGTGGAAATAGTTTGTTGTCACTCACCTGGAGTCTCAGCAGGTAGTCCACGGTGCAGATGATGACATTGATGGTGGTGGTGCTGCCCGTCTGAGTCCTCAGGTAGTTCTGGAAGTCTAAAGGCACCAACAGGTGTGCACAGGTGGAGAGGATGTAGGGCACAGGCGTCAAACTATTTGTAGGCCACTATAGAACTTTATCTGACCTGCCACCACAATCTATATATTGTGGCCCACTATGTCATTTTAGGTTGTTTGTCTCAATATGTTATGTGGCCCGCCACATATTTGATGTGTTTGTCCATGTTATTTGATGTGTTTGTCCATGTTATTTGATGTGTTTGTCCATGTTATTTGATGTGTTTGTCCATGTTATTTGATGTGTTTGTCCATGTTATTTGATGTGTTTGTCTATGTTATTTTATGTGTTTGTCCATGTTATTTTATGTGTTTGTTCATGTCATTTGATGTGTTTGTCCATGTCATTTTATGTGTTTGTCCATGTCATTTTATGTGTTTGTCCATGTTATTTGATGTGTTTGTCCGTGTTATTTGATGTGTTTGTCCGTGTTATTTGATGTGTTTGTCCGTGTTATTTTATGTGTTTGTCCGTGTTATTTTATGTGTTTGTCCGTGTCATTTTATGTGTTTGTCCGTGTCATTTGATGTGTTTGTCCATGTCATTTGATGTGTTTGTCCATGTTATTTGATGTGTTTGTCCATGTCATTTGATGTGTTTGTCCATGTCATTTGATGTGTTTGTCCATGTCATTTTATGTGTTTGTCCATGTCATTTTATGTGTTTGTCCATGTTATTTGATGTGTTTGTCCATGTTATTTGATGTGTTTCTCCATGTCATTTTATGTGTTTGTCCATGTCATTTGATGTGTTTGTCCATGTCATTTGATGTGTTTGTCCATGTTATTTGATGTGTTTGTCCATGTCATTTGATGTGTTTGTCCATGTCATTTTATGTGTTTGTCCATGTTATTTGATGTGTTTGTCCATGTCATTTGATGTGTTTGTCCATGTTATTTGATGTGTTTGTCCATGTCATTTGATGTGTTTGTCCATGTCATTTTATGTGTTTGTCCATGTTATTTGATGTGTTTGTCCATGTTATTTGATGTGTTTGTCCATGTCATTTGATGTGTTTGTCCATGTCATTTTATGTGTTTGTCCATGTTATTTGATGTGTTTGTCCATGTTATTTGATGTGTTTGTCCATGTCATTTGATGTGTTTGTCCATGTCATTTGATGTGTTTGTCCATGTTATTTGATGTGTTTCTCCATGTCATTTTATGTGTTTGTCCATGTCATTTGATGTGTTTGTCCATGTCATTTGATGTGTTTGTCCATGTTATTTGATGTGTTTGTCCATGTCATTTGATGTGTTTGTCCATGTCATTTGATGTGTTTCTCCATGTTATTTTATGTGTTTGTCCATGTTATTTTATGTGTTTGTCCATGTCATTTTATGTGTTTGTCCATGTCATTTGATGTGTTTGTCCATGTTATTTGATGTGTTTGTCCATGTTATTTGATGTGTTTGTCCATGTTATTTGATGTGTTTCTCCATGTCATTTGATGTGTTTGTCCATGTCATTTGATGTGTTTGTCCATGTCATTTGATGTGTTTCTCCATGTCGTTTGATGTGTTTGTCCATGTCATTTGATGTGTTTGTCCATGTCATTTGATGTGTTTCTCCATGTCATTTGATGTGTTTGTCCATGTCATTTGATGTGTTTGTCCATGTCATTTGATGTGTTTGTCCATGTTATTTGATGTGTTTGTCCATGTCATTTGATGTGTTTGTCCATGTCATTTGATGTGTTTGTCCATGTCATTTGATGTGTTTCTCCATGTCATTTGATGTGTTTGTCCATGTTATTTGATGTGTTTGTCCATGTCATTTGATGTGTTTGTCCATGTCATTTGATGTGTTTGTCCATGTCATTTGATGTGTTTGTCCATGTTATTTGATGTGTTTGTCCATGTTATTTGATGTGTTTGTCCATGTTATTTGATGTGTTTGTCCATGTTATTTGATGTGTTTGTCCATGTCATTTGATGTGTTTGTCCATGTTATTTGATGTGTTTGTCCATGTCATTTTATGTGCTTGTCCATGTCATTTGATGTGTTTGTCCATGTTATTTGATGTGTTTGTCCATGTCATTTGATGTGTTTGTCCATGTCATTTTATGTGCTTGTCCATGTCATTTGATGTGTTTGTCCATGTCATTTGATGTGTTTGTCCATGTTATTTGATGTGTTTGTCCATGTTATTTGATGTGTTTGTCCATGTCATTTGATGTGTTTGTCCATGTTATTTGATGTGTTTGTCCATGTCATTTGATGTGCTTGTCCATGTCATTTGATGTGTTTGTCCATGTCATTTGATGTGTTTGTCCATGTTATTTGATGTGTTTGTCCATGTCATTTGATGTGTTTGTCCATGTTATTTGATGTGTTTGTCCATGTCATTTTATGTGCTTGTCCATGTCATTTGATGTGTTTGTCCATGTTATTTGATGTGTTTGTCCATGTCATTTGATGTGTTTGTCCATGTCATTTTATGTGCTTGTCCATGTCATTTGATGTGTTTGTCCATGTCATTTGATGTGTTTGTCCATGTTATTTGATGTGTTTGTCCATGTTATTTGATGTGTTTGTCCATGTCATTTGATGTGTTTGTCCATGTTATTTGATGTGTTTGTCCATGTCATTTGATGTGCTTGTCCATGTCATTTGATGTGTTTGTCCATGTCATTTGATGTGTTTGTCCATGTTATTTGATGTGTTTGTCCATGTCATTTGATGTGTTTGTCCATGTCATTTTATGTGCTTGTCCATGTCATTTGATGTGTTTGTCCATGTTATTTGATGTGTTTGTCCATGTCATTTGATGTGTTTGTCCATGTCATTTGATGTGTTTGTCCATGTTATTTGATGTGTTTGTCCATGTTATTTGATGTGTTTGTCCATGTTATTTGATGTGTTTGTCCATGTTATTTGATGTGTTTCTCCATGTCATTTTATGTGTTTGTCCATGTCATTTGATGTGTTTGTCCATGTTATTTGATGTGTTTGTCCATGTTATTTGATGTGTTTCTCCATGTCATTTGATGTGTTTGTCCATGTTATTTGATGTGTTTGTCCATGTTATTTGATGTGTTTGTCCATGTCATTTGATGTGTTTCTCCATGTCATTTGATGTGTTTGTCCATGTCATTTGATGTGTTTGTCCATGTCATTTGATGTGTTTCTCCATGTCGTTTGATGTGTTTGTCCATGTCATTTGATGTGTTTGTCCATGTCATTTGATGTGTTTCTCCATGTCATTTGATGTGTTTGTCCATGTCATTTGATGTGTTTCTCCATGTCGTTTGATGTGTTTGTCCATGTCATTTGATGTGTTTGTCCATGTCATTTGATGTGTTTCTCCATGTCATTTGATGTGTTTGTCCATGTCATTTGATGTGTTTGTCCATGTTATTTGATGTGTTTGTCCATGTCATTTGATGTGTTTGTCCATGTTATTTGATGTGTTTGTCCATGTCATTTGATGTGTTTCTCCATGTCATTTGATGTGTTTGTCCATGTTATTTGATGTGTTTGTCCATGTTATTTGATGTGTTTGTCCATGTCATTTGATGTGTTTGTCCATGTTATTTGATGTGTTTGTCCATGTTATTTGATGTGTTTGTCCATGTTATTTGATGTGTTTGTCCATGTTATTTGATGTCTTTGTCCATGTCATTTGATGTGTTTGTCCATGTCATTTGATGTGCTTGTCCATGTCATTTGATGTGTTTGTCCATGTCATTTGATGTGTTTGTCCATGTCATTTGATGTGTTTGTCCATGTTATTTGATGTGTTTGTCCATGTTATTTGATGTGTTTGTCCATGCTATTTGATGTGTTTGTCCATGTCATTTGATGTGTTTGTCCATGTCATTTGATGTGTTTGTCCATGTCATTTGATGTGTTTGTCCATGTTATTTGATGTGTTTGTCCATGTTATTTGATGTGTTTGTCCATGTTATTTGATGTGTTTGTCCATGTTATTTGATGTGTTTGTCCATGTTATTTGATGTGTTTGTCCATGTCATTTGATGTGTTTGTCCATGTCATTTGATGTGTTTGTCCATGTTATTTGATGTGTTTGTCCATGTCATTTGATGTGTTTGTCCATGTCATTTGATGTGTTTGTCCATGTTATTTTATGTGTTTGTCCATGTCATTTGATGTGTTTGTCCATGTCATTTGATGTGTTTCTCCATGTTATTTGATGTGTTTGTCCATGTTATTTGATGTGTTTGTCCATGTCATTTGATGTGTTTGTCCATGTCATTTGATGTGTTTGTCCATGTTATTTGATGTGTTTCTCCATGTTATTTGATGTGTTTGTCCATGTCATTTGATGTGTTTGTCCATGTTATTTGATGTGTTTGTCCATGTTATTTGATGTGTTTGTCCATGTTATTTGATGTGTTTGTCCATGTCATTTGATGTGTTTCTCCATGTTATTTGATGTGTTTGTCCATGTTATTTGATGTGTTAGTCCATGTCATTTTATGTGTTTGTCCATGTCATTTGATGTGTTTGTCCATGTTATTTTATGTGTTTGTCCATGTCATTTGATGTGTTTGTCCATGTCATTTGATGTGTTTCTCCATGTTATTTGATGTGTTTGTCCATGTTATTTGATGTGTTTGTCCATGTCATTTGATGTGTTTGTCCATGTCATTTGATGTGTTTGTCCATGTTATTTGATGTGTTTGTCCATGTTATTTGATGTGTTTGTCCATGTTATTTGATGTGTTTGTCCATGTCATTTTATGTGTTTGTCCATGTCATTTTATGTGTTTGTCCATGTCATTTGATGTGTTTGTCCATGTCATTTGATGTGTTTGTCCATGTTATTTGATGTGTTTGTCCATGTCATTTGATGTGTTTGTCCATGTCATTTTATGTGTTTGTCCATGTTATTTGATGTGTTTGTCCATGTCATTTGATGTGTTTGTCCATGTTATTTGATGTGTTTGTCCATGTCATTTGATGTGTTTGTCCATGTCATTTTATGTGTTTGTCCATGTTATTTGATGTGTTTGTCCATGTTATTTGATGTGTTTGTCCATGTCATTTGATGTGTTTGTCCATGTCATTTGATGTGTTTGTCCATGTTATTTGATGTGTTTCTCCATGTCATTTTATGTGTTTGTCCATGTCATTTGATGTGTTTGTCCATGTCATTTGATGTGTTTGTCCATGTTATTTGATGTGTTTGTCCATGTCATTTGATGTGTTTGTCCATGTCATTTGATGTGTTTCTCCATGTTATTTTATGTGTTTGTCCATGTTATTTTATGTGTTTGTCCATGTCATTTTATGTGTTTGTCCATGTCATTTGATGTGTTTGTCCATGTTATTTGATGTGTTTGTCCATGTTATTTGATGTGTTTGTCCATGTTATTTGATGTGTTTCTCCATGTCATTTGATGTGTTTGTCCATGTCATTTGATGTGTTTGTCCATGTCATTTGATGTGTTTCTCCATGTCGTTTGATGTGTTTGTCCATGTCATTTGATGTGTTTGTCCATGTCATTTGATGTGTTTCTCCATGTCATTTGATGTGTTTGTCCATGTCATTTGATGTGTTTGTCCATGTCATTTGATGTGTTTGTCCATGTTATTTGATGTGTTTGTCCATGTCATTTGATGTGTTTGTCCATGTCATTTGATGTGTTTGTCCATGTCATTTGATGTGTTTCTCCATGTCATTTGATGTGTTTGTCCATGTTATTTGATGTGTTTGTCCATGTCATTTGATGTGTTTGTCCATGTCATTTGATGTGTTTGTCCATGTCATTTGATGTGTTTGTCCATGTTATTTGATGTGTTTGTCCATGTTATTTGATGTGTTTGTCCATGTTATTTGATGTGTTTGTCCATGTTATTTGATGTGTTTGTCCATGTCATTTGATGTGTTTGTCCATGTTATTTGATGTGTTTGTCCATGTCATTTTATGTGCTTGTCCATGTCATTTGATGTGTTTGTCCATGTTATTTGATGTGTTTGTCCATGTCATTTGATGTGTTTGTCCATGTCATTTTATGTGCTTGTCCATGTCATTTGATGTGTTTGTCCATGTCATTTGATGTGTTTGTCCATGTTATTTGATGTGTTTGTCCATGTTATTTGATGTGTTTGTCCATGTCATTTGATGTGTTTGTCCATGTTATTTGATGTGTTTGTCCATGTCATTTGATGTGCTTGTCCATGTCATTTGATGTGTTTGTCCATGTCATTTGATGTGTTTGTCCATGTTATTTGATGTGTTTGTCCATGTCATTTGATGTGTTTGTCCATGTTATTTGATGTGTTTGTCCATGTCATTTTATGTGCTTGTCCATGTCATTTGATGTGTTTGTCCATGTTATTTGATGTGTTTGTCCATGTCATTTGATGTGTTTGTCCATGTCATTTTATGTGCTTGTCCATGTCATTTGATGTGTTTGTCCATGTCATTTGATGTGTTTGTCCATGTTATTTGATGTGTTTGTCCATGTTATTTGATGTGTTTGTCCATGTCATTTGATGTGTTTGTCCATGTTATTTGATGTGTTTGTCCATGTCATTTGATGTGCTTGTCCATGTCATTTGATGTGTTTGTCCATGTCATTTGATGTGTTTGTCCATGTTATTTGATGTGTTTGTCCATGTCATTTGATGTGTTTGTCCATGTCATTTTATGTGCTTGTCCATGTCATTTGATGTGTTTGTCCATGTTATTTGATGTGTTTGTCCATGTCATTTGATGTGTTTGTCCATGTCATTTGATGTGTTTGTCCATGTTATTTGATGTGTTTGTCCATGTTATTTGATGTGTTTGTCCATGTTATTTGATGTGTTTGTCCATGTTATTTGATGTGTTTCTCCATGTCATTTTATGTGTTTGTCCATGTCATTTGATGTGTTTGTCCATGTTATTTGATGTGTTTGTCCATGTTATTTGATGTGTTTCTCCATGTCATTTGATGTGTTTGTCCATGTTATTTGATGTGTTTGTCCATGTTATTTGATGTGTTTGTCCATGTCATTTGATGTGTTTCTCCATGTCATTTGATGTGTTTGTCCATGTCATTTGATGTGTTTGTCCATGTCATTTGATGTGTTTCTCCATGTCGTTTGATGTGTTTGTCCATGTCATTTGATGTGTTTGTCCATGTCATTTGATGTGTTTCTCCATGTCATTTGATGTGTTTGTCCATGTCATTTGATGTGTTTCTCCATGTCGTTTGATGTGTTTGTCCATGTCATTTGATGTGTTTGTCCATGTCATTTGATGTGTTTCTCCATGTCATTTGATGTGTTTGTCCATGTCATTTGATGTGTTTGTCCATGTTATTTGATGTGTTTGTCCATGTCATTTGATGTGTTTGTCCATGTTATTTGATGTGTTTGTCCATGTCATTTGATGTGTTTCTCCATGTCATTTGATGTGTTTGTCCATGTTATTTGATGTGTTTGTCCATGTTATTTGATGTGTTTGTCCATGTCATTTGATGTGTTTGTCCATGTTATTTGATGTGTTTGTCCATGTTATTTGATGTGTTTGTCCATGTTATTTGATGTGTTTGTCCATGTTATTTGATGTCTTTGTCCATGTCATTTGATGTGTTTGTCCATGTCATTTGATGTGCTTGTCCATGTCATTTGATGTGTTTGTCCATGTCATTTGATGTGTTTGTCCATGTCATTTGATGTGTTTGTCCATGTTATTTGATGTGTTTGTCCATGTTATTTGATGTGTTTGTCCATGCTATTTGATGTGTTTGTCCATGTCATTTGATGTGTTTGTCCATGTCATTTGATGTGTTTGTCCATGTCATTTGATGTGTTTGTCCATGTTATTTGATGTGTTTGTCCATGTTATTTGATGTGTTTGTCCATGTTATTTGATGTGTTTGTCCATGTTATTTGATGTGTTTGTCCATGTTATTTGATGTGTTTGTCCATGTCATTTGATGTGTTTGTCCATGTCATTTGATGTGTTTGTCCATGTTATTTGATGTGTTTGTCCATGTCATTTGATGTGTTTGTCCATGTCATTTGATGTGTTTGTCCATGTTATTTTATGTGTTTGTCCATGTCATTTGATGTGTTTGTCCATGTCATTTGATGTGTTTCTCCATGTTATTTGATGTGTTTGTCCATGTTATTTGATGTGTTTGTCCATGTCATTTGATGTGTTTGTCCATGTCATTTGATGTGTTTGTCCATGTTATTTGATGTGTTTCTCCATGTTATTTGATGTGTTTGTCCATGTCATTTGATGTGTTTGTCCATGTTATTTGATGTGTTTGTCCATGTTATTTGATGTGTTTGTCCATGTTATTTGATGTGTTTGTCCATGTCATTTGATGTGTTTCTCCATGTTATTTGATGTGTTTGTCCATGTTATTTGATGTGTTAGTCCATGTCATTTTATGTGTTTGTCCATGTCATTTGATGTGTTTGTCCATGTTATTTTATGTGTTTGTCCATGTCATTTGATGTGTTTGTCCATGTCATTTGATGTGTTTCTCCATGTTATTTGATGTGTTTGTCCATGTTATTTGATGTGTTTGTCCATGTCATTTGATGTGTTTGTCCATGTCATTTGATGTGTTTGTCCATGTTATTTGATGTGTTTGTCCATGTTATTTGATGTGTTTGTCCATGTTATTTGATGTGTTTGTCCATGTCATTTTATGTGTTTGTCCATGTCATTTTATGTGTTTGTCCATGTTATTTGATGTGTTTCTCCATGTTATTTGATGTGTTTGTCCATGTCATTTGATGTGTTTCTCCATGTTATTTGATGTGTTTGTCCATGTTATTTGATGTGTTTCTCCATGTCATTTGATGTGTTTGTCCATGTTATTTGATGTGTTTGTCCATGTTATTTGATGTGTTTGTCCATGTTATTTGATGTGTTTGTCCATGTCATTTGATGTGTTTCTCCATGTTATTTGATGTGTTTGTCCATGTTATTTGATGTGTTTGTCCATGTTATTTGATGTGTTTGTCCATGTCATTTGATGTGTTTCTCCATGTTATTTGATGTGTTTGTCCATGTTATTTGATGTGTTAGTCCATGTCATTTGATGTGTTTGTCCATGTCATTTGATGTGTTTCTCCATGTCATTTGATGTGTTTGTCCATGTTATTTGATGTGTTTGTCCATGTTATTTGATGTGTTTGTCCATGTCATTTGATGTGTTTGTCCATGTCATTTGATGTGTTTGTCCATGTTATTTGATGTGTTTGTCCATGTCATTTGATGTGTTTGTCCATGTCATTTGATGTGTTTGTCCATGTTATTTGATGTGTTAGTCCATGTCATTTGATGTGTTTGTCCATGTCATTTGATGTGTTTCTCCATGTCATTTGATGTGTTTGTCCATGTTATTTGATGTGTTTGTCCATGTCATTTGATGTGTTTGTCCATGTTATTTGATGTGTTTGTCCATGTTATTTGATGTGTTTCTCCATGTTATTTGATGTGTTTGTCCATGTCATTTGATGTGTTTGTCCATGTTATTTGATGTGTTTCTCCATGTTATTTGATGTGTTTGTCCATGTTATTTGATGTGTTTGTCCATGTTATTTGATGTGTTTGTCCATGTTATTTGATGTGTTTGTCCATGTCATTTTATGTGTTTGTCCATGTCATTTTATGTGTTTGTCCATGTTATTTGATGTGTTTCTCCATGTTATTTGATGTGTTTGTCCATGTCATTTGATGTGTTTCTCCATGTTATTTGATGTGTTTGTCCATGTTATTTGATGTGTTTCTCCATGTCATTTGATGTGTTTGTCCATGTTATTTGATGTGTTTGTCCATGTTATTTGATGTGTTTGTCCATGTTATTTGATGTGTTTGTCCATGTCATTTGATGTGTTTCTCCATGTTATTTGATGTGTTTGTCCATGTTATTTGATGTGTTTGTCCATGTTATTTGATGTGTTTGTCCATGTCATTTGATGTGTTTCTCCATGTCATTTGATGTGTTTCTCCATGTTATTTGATGTGTTTGTCCATGTTATTTGATGTGTTAGTCCATGTCATTTGATGTGTTTGTCCATGTCATTTGATGTGTTTCTCCATGTCATTTGATGTGTTTGTCCATGTTATTTGATGTGTTTGTCCATGTTATTTGATGTGTTTGTCCATGTCATTTGATGTGTTTGTCCATGTCATTTGATGTGTTTGTCCATGTTATTTGATGTGTTTGTCCATGTCATTTGATGTGTTTGTCCATGTTATTTGATGTGTTTGTCCATGTCATTTTATGTGCTTGTCCATGTCATTTGATGTGTTTGTCCATGTTATTTGATGTGTTTGTCCATGTCATTTGATGTGTTTGTCCATGTTATTTGATGTGTTTGTCCATGTCATTTGATGTGTTTGTCCATGTCATTTGATGTGTTTGTCCATGTTATTTGATGTGTTTGTCCGTGTTATTTGATGTGTTTGTCCATGTCATTTGATGTGTTTGTCCATGTTATTTGATGTGTTTGTCCATGTCATTTTATGTGCTTGTCCATGTCATTTGATGTGTTTGTCCATGTCATTTGATGTGTTTCTCCATGTCATTTGATGTGTTTGTCCATGTCATTTGATGTGTTTCTCCATGTCGTTTGATGTGTTTGTCCATGTTATTTGATGTGTTTGTCCATGTCATTTGATGTGTTTGTCCATGTCATTTGATGTGTTTCTCCATGTCATTTGATGTGTTTGTCCATGTCATTTGATGTGTTTGTCCATGTTATTTGATGTGTTTGTCCATGTCATTTGATGTGTTTGTCCATGTTATTTGATGTGTTTGTCCATGTTATTTGATGTGTTTGTCCATGTTATTTGATGTGTTTGTCCATGTTATTTGATGTGTTTGTCCATGTCATTTGATGTGTTTGTCCATGTCATTTGATGTGCTTGTCCATGTCATTTGATGTGTTTGTCCATGTCATTTGATGTGCTTGTCCATGTCGTTTGATGTGTTTGTCCATGTCATTTGATGTGTTTGTCCATGTCATTTGATGTGTTTCTCCATGTCATTTGATGTGTTTGTCCATGTCATTTGATGTGTTTCTCCATGTCGTTTGATGTGTTTGTCCATGTCATTTGATGTGTTTGTCCATGTCATTTGATGTGTTTCTCCATGTCATTTGATGTGTTTGTCCATGTCATTTGATGTGTTTGTCCATGTTATTTGATGTGTTTGTCCATGTCATTTGATGTGTTTGTCCATGTTATTTGATGTGCTTGTCCATGTCATTTGATGTGTTTGTCCATGTCATTTGATGTGCTTGTCCATGTCGTTTGATGTGTTTGTCCATGTCATTTGATGTGTTTGTCCATGTTATTTGATGTGTTTGTCCATGTCATTTGATGTGTTTCTCCATGTCATTTGATGTGTTTGTCCATGTCATTTGATGTGTTTCTCCATGTCATTTGATGTGTTTGTCCATGTCATTTGATGTGTTTGTCCATGTTATTTGATGTGTTTGTCCATGTCATTTGATGTGTTTGTCCATGTTATTTGATGTGTTTGTCCATGTTATTTGATGTGTTTGTCCATGTTATTTGATGTGTTTGTCCATGTTATTTGATGTGTTTGTCCATGTCATTTGATGTGTTTGTCCATGTCATTTGATGTGCTTGTCCATGTCATTTGATGTGTTTGTCCATGTCATTTGATGTGTTTGTCCATGTTATTTGATGTGTTTGTCCATGTTATTTGATGTGTTTGTCCATGTCATTTGATGTGTTTCTCCATGTCATTTGATGTGTTTGTCCATGTCATTTGATGTGTTTCTCCATGTCATTTGATGTGTTTGTCCATGTCATTTGATGTGTTTGTCCATGTTATTTGATGTGTTTGTCCATGTCATTTGATGTGTTTGTCCATGTTATTTGATGTGTTTGTCCATGTTATTTGATGTGTTTGTCCATGTTATTTGATGTGTTTGTCCATGTTATTTGATGTGTTTGTCCATGTCATTTGATGTGTTTGTCCATGTCATTTGATGTGCTTGTCCATGTCATTTGATGTGTTTGTCCATGTCATTTTATGTGTTTGTCCATGTCATTTTATGTGTTTGTCCATGTCATTTGATGTGTTTGTCCATGTTATTTGATGTGTTTGTCCATGTTATTTGATGTGTTTGTCCATGTTATTTGATGTGTTTGTCTGTGTCATTTTATGTGTTTGTCCATGTCATTTGATGTGTTTGTCCATGTCATTTGATGTGTTTGTCCATGTTATTTGATGTGTTTGTCCATGTTATTTGATGTGTTTGTCCATGTTATTTGATGTGTTTGTCCATGTTATTTGATGTGTTTGTCCATGTTATTTGATGTGTTTCTCCATGTTATTTGATGTGTTTGTCCATGTCATTTGATGTGTTTGTCCATGTTATTTGATGTGTTTGTCCATGTTATTTGATGTGTTTCTCCATGTTATTTGATGTGTTTCTCCATGTTATTTTATGTGTTTGTCCATGTCATTTGATGTGTTTGTCCATGTCATTTGATGTGTTTCTCCATGTTATTTGATGTGTTTGTCCATGTTATTTGATGTGTTTGTCCATGTCATTTGATGTGTTTGTCCATGTTATTTGATGTGTTTCTCCATGTTATTTGATGTGTTTGTCCATGTCATTTGATGTGTTTGTCCATGTTATTTGATGTGTTTCTGCATGTTATTTGATGTGTTTCTCCATGTTATTTGATGTGTTTCTCCATGTTATTTTATGTGTTTGTCCATGTCATTTGATGTGTTTGTCCATGTCATTTGATGTGTTTCTCCATGTTATTTGATGTGTTTGTCCATGTTATTTGATGTGTTTGTCCATGTCATTTGATGTGTTTGTCCATGTCATTTGATGTGTTTGTCCATGTTATTTGATGTGTTTGTCCATGTTATTTGATGTGTTTGTCCATGTCATTTGATGTGTTTCTCCATGTTATTTGATGTGTTTGTCCATGTTATTTGATGTGTTTGTCCATGTCATTTGATGTGTTTGTCCATGTTATTTGATGTGTTTGTCCATGTTATTTGATGTGTTTGTCCATGTTATTTGATGTGTTTGTCCATGTCATTTTATGTGTTTGTCCATGTCATTTTATGTGTTTGTCCATGTTATTTGATGTGTTTCTCCATGTTATTTGATGTGTTTGTCCATGTCATTTGATGTGTTTGTCCATGTTATTTGATGTGTTTGTCCATGTTATTTGATGTGTTTGTCCATGTTATTTGATGTGTTTGTCCATGTCATTTTATGTGTTTGTCCATGTCATTTTATGTGTTTGTCCATGTTATTTGATGTGTTTCTCCATGTTATTTGATGTGTTTGTCCATGTCATTTGATGTGTTTCTCCATGTTATTTGATGTGTTTGTCCATGTTATTTGATGTGTTTCTCCATGTCATTTGATGTGTTTGTCCATGTTATTTGATGTGTTTGTCCATGTTATTTGATGTGTTTGTCCATGTTATTTGATGTGTTTGTCCATGTCATTTGATGTGTTTCTCCATGTTATTTGATGTGTTTGTCCATGTTATTTGATGTTTTTGTCCATGTTATTTGATGTGTTTGTCCATGTCATTTGATGTGTTTCTCCATGTTATTTGATGTGTTTGTCCATGTTATTTGATGTGTTTGTCCATGTTATTTGATGTGTTTGTCCATGTTATTTGATGTGTTTGTCCATGTTATTTGATGTGTTTGTCCATGTTATTTGATGTGTTTGTCCATGTTATTTGATGTGTTTGTCCATGTCATTTTATGTGTTTGTCCATGTCATTTTATGTGTTTGTCCATGTTATTTGATGTGTTTGTCCATGTCATTTTATGTGTTTGTCCATGTTATTTGATGTGTTTCTCCCTGTCATTTTATGTGTTTGTCCATGTTATTTAATGTTTGTCCATGTCATATTATGTGTTTGTCCATGTTATTTTATGTGTTTGTCCATGTTATTTGATGTGTTTGTCCATGTTATTTTATGTGTTTGTCCATGTCATTTTACGTGTTTCTCCATGTTATTTGATGTGTTTGTCCATGTTATTTGATGTGTTTTTCCATGTTATTTGATGTGTTTGTCCATGTTATTTGATGTGTTTGTCCATGTTATTTGATGTGTTTCTCCATGTCATTTTATGTGTTTGTCCATGTTATTTGATGTGTTTCTCCATGTTATTTTATGTGTTTCTCCGTGTCATTTTATGTGTTTGTCCCTGTTATTTGATGTGTTTGTCCATGTCATTTTATGTGTTTCTCCATGTCATTTTATGTGTTTGTCCATGTTATTTTATGTGTTTGTCCATGTTATTTTATGTGTTTGTCCATGTCATTTGATGTGTTTCTCCATGTCATTTTATGTGTTTGTCCATGTTATTTTATGTTTGTCCATGTCATTTTATGTGTTTCTCCGTGTTATTGTATGTGTTTCTCCATGTCATTTTACGTGTTTCTCCATGTCATTTTATGTGTTTCTCCATGTCATTTTATGTGTTTCTCCATGTCATTTTATGTGTTTGTCCATGTTATTTGATGTGTTTCTCCATGTTATTTTATGTGTTTCTCCATGTCATTTGATGTGTTTGTCCCTGTTATTTGATGTGTTTGTCCATGTCATTTTATGTGTTTCTCCATGTCATTTTATGTGTTTGTCCATGCTATTTTATGTTTGTCCATGTCATTTTATGTGTTTGTCCATGTCATTTTATGTGTTTCTCCATGTTATTTTATGTGTTTGTCCATGTCATTTTATGTGTTTGTCGATGTTATTTTATGTGTTTCTCCATGTCATTTTACGTGTTTCTCCATGTCATTTTATGTGTTTCTCCATGTCATTTTATGTGTTTCTCCATGTCATTTTATGTGTTTGTCCATGTTATTTTATGTTTGTCCATGTCATTTTATGTGTTTCTCCATGTTATTTGATGCGTTTGTCCATGTTATTTTACGTGTTTCTCCATGTCATTTTATGTGTTTCTCCATGTCATTTTATGTGTTTGTCCATGTTATTTGATGTGTTTCTCCATGTTATTTGATGTGTTTCTCCATGTTATTTTATGTGTTTCTCCATGTCATTTTATGTGTTTCTCCATGTCATTTTATGTGTTTGTCCATGTTATTTTATGTGTTTGTCCATGTTATTTGATGTGTTTCTCCATGTCATTTTATGTGTTTGTCCATGTCATTTTATGTGTTTGTCCATGTTATTTTATGTGTTTGTCCATGTCATTTTATGTGTTTCTCGATGTCATTTTATGTGTTTCTCCATGTCATTTTATGTGTTTGTCCATGTTATTTTATGTTTGTCCATGTCATTTTATGTGTTTCTCCATGTTATTTTATGTTTGTCCATGTCATTTTATGTGTTTCTCCATGTTATTTTATGTGTTTGTCCATGTTATTTTATGTGTTTGTCCATGTTATTTTATGTGTTTGTCCATGTTATTTTATGTGTTTGTCCATGTTATTTTATGTGTTTGTCCATGTTATTTTATGTGTTTGTCCATGTTATTTTATGTGTTTGTCCATGTTATTTTATGTGTTTGTCCATGTCCATGTTATTCCATGGCTTTTAACACTGAGTGATATCCATCCTGCAATGGCGCCCCATAATACACCTGCTGTGAACATGTTTTTATGTTTTTTTTATTTTTTTTTATTTTTTTTTATCATGTTCTGTTTGTGTTGTGTTGTGTTTGCTCGGTTCTCATATTATCTTTTAACCTGCCCATTGTACAGCACTTTGGCTACCCCTGTGGTAAATTTTAAATGTGCTTTATAAATAAAGTTGATTTGATGTCATTTTATGTGTTTGTCCATGTTATTTTATGTGTTTGTCCATGTTATTTTATGTGTTTCTCCATGTCATTTTATGTGTTTCTCCATGTTATTTTATGTGGCCCGCCACTTCATTTGACATCACGCACCACATCATTTTTACTGGCCCACCACATTATTTTACGTGGCCTGCTACGCCATTTTGTGTGCTCGGCCACACCCTTTAATGTGGCCCACCACATACTGTAATTGTATCTGGTTTGCTACTTTATTTCATGCGGGCCCATTTGATCTCTTCTGACATGTTATTTTACATGGCTGAGCGGATAAAACGGCACCATTTAACATCACCTACCACATAATTGTATCTGCTTTGTCACTTTAATTGAAGCGGACTGCCACATCATGTATGTGTCCTGCAAAAGGCTGGAAATGAAAAAGCTCTTTTTGGCTAAATCTAAGGGTGTAACGGTACACAAAAATTTCGGTTCGGTACGTACCTCGGTTTTGAGGTCTCGGTTCGGTTCATTTTCGGTACAGTAAGAAAACAACAAAATATAAATTTTTTGGTTATTTATTCACCAAATTTGTAAACAAAGGCTTTATCATTTTAACATTGGGAACACTATAATAATTTTGCCCAAAAATAGAAATAGCTGTGTGTGTGATGTATGTGAGCCACCACTAGTCATGAATGCTAAGCATAACAATGACATACATATACACACAGGGTCCATTGCCAGGGTCCATGTGGTCAACATATATAAAATAAAAACTAAATAAGATAAGGCTCAGAATGGTTTCTTAACAAAACCTTTCTACATATAAAGTGCTTTTTTTGATTGATTAATTGAGACTTTTATGAGTAGATTGCACAGTACAGTACATATTCCGTACAATTGACCACTAAATGGTAACACCCCAATAAGTTTTTCAACTTGTTTAAGTCGGGGTCCACTTTAATCAACATTAAACTGCCTCAAGTTGTTGCTCAGATTAAATAAAATGACAAAATTTTTCTTCTACATATAAAAAGTGCAACATTAAACAGTTTCATGTCAACTCAGCCTCAGATTAACTTTTCTTTTCCCCCCCAGCCTTTAACCCTGGTGACTTTCACTCAATCTTCATGTTTTTTGCCAGAAAAATCAGTTTATCCACATTGTCTGCAGAAAGAGCAGACCTGCTTGCAGTTACAATGTCTCCAGGTAGTCCCTGGCTAACTTGGCAGTAAGAGGATATATGGACTCATTGTTCTTCCACCATAGAAATGGGTCAAAATCTAGTTTTTAATGCAATATGGTCTTAAATCTGCTGCAATTAAAACACCAACGGCATTTGTTATTGCTTTAGCCCTGCTGTACTCGCCGAGGAGAGGCTGCTTGAATGCAGTGGGGAGCTGTTTGCTCGTCTTTCTCTTCGTTGAAGCGATGTTCACTTGGGGGTGGTGACGCTTCAAATGGGTTAGCATGTTTGACGTGTTGTCAGAAGCATACCATACTGCTGCTGAACAATGTCGGCAAACCTCCGTCCTCCATTGTTGTATCGCACCACGCAGCCAATTTTTTCCAAACGGGAGATCTTAACGAGGCAGGAAAGTCTTCCAGCTCTGGCTTTTACATGTTGTAGTAGCCCGGTCGCTGCTAGCATGCCGTGTGTTGTGTCTCGGTGTGCATTGTTTACACAACGTGCGCTACGCTACTTAATATGTCCGTGTGGAAACTCGTTCGGTACACCTCCGAACCGAACCCCCCGTACCGAAACGGTTTAATACAAATGCACGTACCATTACACCCTTACCTAAATGCATTTGGTTTTTGACATTTGACAGAGAAAACCTGAATATTTATTACATTTCAGGTGATATATTCTGCACTTAGGTATATTTTACTAAGTGTAAAATACTGTACTGTATTTTATGTGTTGCACTGTAAATGTGTGCCCCTTTTCTTATGCCTGTAGAGCACTGGGCTTGTTTTTAAACGTGCTCTAAGCTTAACTGAATATTTAATTAATATTTGAAGCATTTTACTTTTTGTCACCTTGATGATGCTTTTAAAGGCCTACTGAAAGCCACTACTAGCGACCACGCAGTCTGATAGTTTATATATCAATGATGAAATCTTAACATTGCAACACATGCCAATACGGCCGGGTTAACTTATAAAGTGACATTTTAAATTTCCCGCCACACTTTTGGTTGAAAACGTCTATGTATGATGACGTATGCGCGTGACGTCACTAGTTAAACGGAAGTATTCGGACACATTGTATCTCAATACAAAAAGCTCTGTTTTCATCGCAAAATTCCACAGTATTCTGGACATCTGTGTTGGTGAATCTTTTGCAATTTGTTTAATGAACAATGGAGACTGCAAAGAAGAAAGCTGTAGGTGGGATCGGTGTATTAGCGGCTGGCTGCAGCAACACAACCAGGAGGACTTTGAGTTGGATAGCAGACGCGCTATCCGACGCTAGCCGCCGACCGCATCGATGATCGGGTGAAGTCCTTCGTCGCGCCGTCGATCGCTGGAACGCAGGTGAGCACGGGTGTTGATGAGCAGATGAGGGCTGGCGTAGGTGGAGTGCTAATGTTTTTAGCATAGCTCTGTGAGGTCCCGTAGCTAAGTTAGCTTCAATGGCGTCGTTAGCAACAGCATTGCTAGGCTTCGACAGGCGGCACAGCATTAACCGTGTAGTTACAGGTCCAGTGTTTGCTTCGGTGTCTCCTGATAGTAGTATTGTTGATCTGCTGCCTATCCTTCCAGTCAGGGGCTTATTTATTTTGTTTCTATCTGCATTTAAGCACGATGCTATCACATTAGCTCCGTAGTTAAAGTGCTTCACCGATGTATTGTCGTGGAGATAAAAGTCACTGAATGTCCATTTCGCGTTCTCGACTCTCATTTTCAAGAGGATATAGTATCCGAGGTGGTTTAAAATACAAATCCGTGATCCACAATAGAAAAAGGAGAGAGTGTGGAATCCAATGAGCCAGCTTGTACCTAAGTTACGGTCAGAGCGAAAAAAGCTACGTCCTGCACTGCACTCTAGTCCTTCACTCTCACATTCCTCATCCACGAATCTTTCATCCTCGCTCAAATTAATGGGGTAATCGTCGCTTTCTCGGTCCGAATCGCTCTCGCTGCTGGTGTAAACAATGGGGAAATGTGAGGAGCCTTTCAACCGGTGACGTCACGCTACTTCCGGTACAGGCAAGGCTTTTTTTTATCAGCGAGCAAAAGTTGCGAACTTTATCGTCTATGTTCTCTACTAAATCCTTTCAGCAAAAATATGGCAATATCGCGAAATGATCAAGTATGACACATAGAATGGATCTGCTATCCCCATTTAAATAAGAAAATGTCATTTCAGTAGGCCTTTAAAGTGTCTCATACCTCAATCTGAATACAATAATAACGAGGCTCCTTTACATTTATATTCATATATAATTACTTTCTCAAGCGGGCAGCCGTAATCGCAATAAGAAGGAAGGAGTGGCCCCTCACCGTTGTTGTGGCCCTCACACAGCAGCTGCAGGAAGCGAAAGAGGTCGCAGGTGAACTCATCGTCCGCCATCACCTTCTCATCTGAAGGGAGGAAAGACAAATGATGTTGAGTGTGGATCGAGGTCAAACACAAACACGGGAGCCATCAGTGTGTTAGTATTCCACTTCTTGAGCAGAATTAAGACAAATGTTTCCCACAATGCCTTGCAGCAGCGTAGAAGCGGCACACACAATAATGAGGCGATGAAACAACTCAGACAACTTGAGGACAGATCTACTCAACTGTAAAAGACGCCAGGTCCATTCCCAACAACCGCTGTCAGACTGCCGACTACCAGTTTGCACTCCTAGTGAATAATAAACATCTGCAGACGCTTTGGCTCAATTGACATTGACTGTATTTCTAAAATATATTTGTTATACACTTAAAAAAAAGTAGAAGCCCAACAAACGTCCTTAAAAAATACAACAATGTCCCAAAAAGGGGACTGGCATGAGAGCTAGCTAGCCGTGCGGTCCTCAAACGAACGTTTCCTGTCATAATATCCACAATGACTGGTAAAATGTCGGCATTAGAACTTCAAAATAAAGACAACTTCAAAATGGTTTTCTTCGTCTTACTTTGGAGAACTAGCACATTCTGAAAATGTACAGACTACCAATAATCCTCTTGGCAAAACACTTCCAGTTAGTTGAAAGTTGTGAAGGAAAACATTGGTGCAGTTTCAAACCCACATAAGAAGAACATAATCAACTTAAATGTACTCAGTGTATTTACAAAGCCATTCAACTTTAAGCACTTCCTGGTTCAGGACTATCATGTTGGCAGTCCACCACTGAAGACGTGATTGGAAAAGCGACCGTCACATTATTGACATCCGCAACTGCCACAACACATTCATTTAGCATCATTCAAATATTACAATTACAAATGAATTCAAACAATTGTCAAAATTACACCATGATAGCTGAATTAAAAAGGTAGCATGACTACAAATGTAACCAATGTCAACATAGGGAATTTAAGCGTAAAATAAAATAGAACAAATGTAGAAACAGACATTTTTACAATGGTGTTCAGGGTGCACATCGTGCCGTCTAACAATTACAAGCACTGCATTGAACTCTAGATGCAAAGATGGTCATGTTGACTTAAGTCTTTGCATCTTACCGTTTCGTTATTTTAGCTGTTGAGTGGATCATTTACAATAAAAGAAGGTATTGCGTGTCGCTACTGTATTAGTCTGCCGCCTGCCACAAAAGGAGCAGCTGATTACTTGCACCTGCGCTGATTGGAGAAGCAGCAGCCAATCCGGGGGGCGCTAGAAATCAGCGGACATGTCATCTTTAAACAGGGGTGTGTGACGTGGGTTACACTTGAATTGCTATTGTGACATCCAGTGGACACATTTAGAACAGCAGTTTCTTTCATTAAAAACATTTTTATACTTAGCAAACTCATCTTGCGGGACGCGAACCGGATTAAACTTGTTCGCCGTACGTTTGACACCACTGGTTTAAAACTTTTTAAAGTATGATTGCTTTTATATTTGTTTCTAGACCTTTCTAAATATGCCCAAATCTGCACAGATTCAGGTAAATAAACAGTAGCCTAATGGGGCTATAGACCAGGGCTATTCAACCACATCATGCAGAGGGCCGCGGTCTCAGGAGCCCAAGGTCTCACGGGCCCTACATCCAAATGTGGATGTCTTGTCAAAAAGTGCCTCTGCAGGTTATATTCCTTCAAGACCGCCTTTACTTAATTGCAAAGTGAACACGTCGGCTTTCACACTGCACTGTCAACAAATTCATTATTCTTGCCCTGGCAACTCGATTCCAGCATGTGCAGATAGTTCACAAACAGAAGTTTTTGTTGGATTGATGCTCCTACTTTTAAATTATTTTCCTTCATTTGTTTTATTTATTTCCACCTTGTAAGACTGAAAATATGAACATAAAATAAACAAAAAAGTATACCGTCCATTGTGAATTTTACATGAAAAAAATAGGTTTGGTGTTGATAAATAGAAATGACACACCAGACATTGTATGTGACCATTGCAAAATTAGTCAGCAGCCTTGGCGTCACTATAGACAGCCATTTTAAATTTGACAAACAAGTCAATGGCGTTTTAAAATCGTGTTTTTATCATCTTCGTCTTTTAGCAAAGGTAAAACCATTTTTTATCTTTTAACCTTTTTGAACAAGACATGCATGCTTTTATTTCAAGTGGCCTGGACTACTGCGATGTACTTTATGCTGGCATTAGCCAAAAAGCTCTCTCCAGGTTGCAGTTAGTCCAGAACGCGGCAGCAGGACTTTTAACAGGGGCCAGGAAACGCCAGCATATAACCCCAATTCTTCAGAGTTTGCAATGGCTCCCTGTTCATTTTAGAATTGTTTTTAAAACCTTGCTGTTTGTTTTTAAAGCTTTACAGCAGGGGTCACCAACGCGGTGCCCGCGGGCACCAGGTAGCCCGTAAGGACCAGATGAGTAGCCCGCTGGCCTGTTCTAAAAATAGCTGCCTTACCAGTGAGCTGCCTCTATTTTTAAAATTGTATATATTTACTAGCAAGCTGGTCTCGCTTTGCTCGACATTTTTAATTCTAAGAGAGACAAAACTCAAATAGAATTTGAAAATCCAAGAAAATATTTTAAAGACTTGGTCTTCACTTGTTTAAATAAATTCATTTATTTTTTTACTTTGCTTCTTATAACTTTCAGAAAAACAATTTTAGAGAAAAAATACAACCTTAAAAATGATTTTAGGATTTTTAAACACATATACATTTTTACTAGAGATGTCCGATAATATCGGTCTGCCGATATTATCGGCCGATAAATGCGTTAAAATGTAATATCGGAAATTAACGGTATCGGTTTTTTATTATCAGTATCGTGTTTTTTTTTGTTTTTTATTTTTTATTTTTATTAAATCCACATAAAAAACCCAAGATACACTTACAATTAGTGCACCAACCCAAAAAACCTCCCTCCCCCATTCACACTCATTCACACAAAAGGGTTGTTTCTTTCTGTTATTAATATTCTGCTTCCTACATTATATATCAATATATATCAATACAGTCTGCAAGGGATACAGTCCGTAAGCACACATGATTGTGCGTGCTGCTGCTCCACTAATAATACTAACCTTTAACAGTTAATTTTACAAATTTTCATTAATTACTAGTTTCTATGTAACTGTTTTTATATTGTTTTACTTTCTTTTTTATTCAAGAAAATGTTTTTAATTTATTTATCTTATTTTATTTGATTCATTTTTTTAAAAAGTACCTTATCTTCACCATACCTGGTTGTCCAAATTAGGCATAATAATGTGTTAATTCCACGACTGTATATATCGGTTGATATCGGTATCGGTAATTAAAGAGTTGGACAATATCGGCATATCGGATATCGGCAAAAAGCCATTATCGGACATCCCTAATTTTTACCTTTTAAATTCTTTTCTCTTCTTTACTGACAATTTAAATCAATGTTCAAGTATTTTTTTTAATTTTTATTGTAAAGAATAATAAATACATTTTAATTTAATTCTTCATTTTAGCTTCTGTTTTTTCGACGCAGAATATTTGTGAAATATTTCTTCAAATTTATTAGGATTAAAATTAAAAAAAATATATTCTGGAAAATCTAGAAAATCTGTACAATCAAATTTAAATCTTATTTCAAAGTATTTTGAATGTCTTTTAAAAATTTTGTTCTGGAAAATCTAGAAGAAATAATGATTTGTACATCGATACATCCTAAAGACCCTTGCGTCCACCCTGGAGGACAAACGAGTAACCATCAACTCCCTACCACCACCAGCAGCCAACCGCCAGCAGACCATTACCTTTGTCCGCGAAGGGGCTAAGGTAGTCAGGAGCGGCTCCATACCACCTGAGCGAGGCCAGCTATGCTTAGCCCGCGACTGGAGGATGCTGGTTGATCTTGGCCGGCAGCTTGCGTTTCCTCCGGAGATTGCTGTGACCACCCTGAGACCGGACGTGGTGCTCTGGTCCCCTTCACAAAAAAAGGTTTTCATCATCGAGTTTACAGTACCCTGGGAGGACTCAGTGGATGAGGCTTATGAGCGAAAACACCAACGCTATGCCGAGCTTGCAGCTGAAGCACAACATCGTGGCTGGAACACTGAGGTCCGTCCAGTGGAGGTGGGCTGCAGAGGCTTTGTGGCGAGATCTACCACCAAATTGCTTGTAGACCTGGGAGTCCGAGGCCAACGCCTGCGTATAGCCATCAAAGCTGCATCGGAGGCAGCCGAAAGAGGCAGCCAGTGGCTGTTCATGAGGAGGAAAGACCCCTGTTGGGCCCCCAAGTAGCAAGCCAGGAGGTATGCGGTCAGCTTAGGCTTGACTCAGGGAAAAGGACGCCCCTGCCATGCATAGTCCCATGAGAAGTCTGCTGTTCAACACCAAGCGACTCATGCTTAATTGGGATTGACGCAAGCCCTGGGCCGATCACCCTGTGGCTGGCCACCCCTGGAGAGGGCGTCTAGTGATAAGGCCGAAACGCCCAGTGACCCAGGGGCACACTACTGATGATGCGTCCAAATTGCAAAACACCCATCCACCATTTCACCAGCCATCACCAAACACTCTCAAGTATGTGCCAGCACAAAGGAATTTTACAACTTATCCTGTGTTTTTGTAAACTGAGTAACTGGACACTAAGTCCAGTGACCGCTGAGAAAGATCAGCTGACAACAGGGGAAAGTCCTTGTGGCAGCGTGGAAAGACAGCTGACAGGAGGGAATAGACCCCACTGGGACAGGCATGGGCTAGCTTCCCATGCTTGTAGCTTCCCATGCCTTCGCATGTTGGAAGCACCCGTTATAGCTACGAAAAGACGACAGAAGAAAACACCCCTAGAGTCTGCGAGAGTGGGGGCGGAAGATGACTCATCGGCTGACATCACGGTAACAGACCCTGGACCGGAAACGACTATGAGTGAAAGCACAATACAAGAGAGTGACACTGCAACTGCCACAGCTACAACCACGACGACGGGACACAAACTGCAGATATGTCCCTGTGGTTGGAGGAGCATTACATCACATCATGGGTTGAGAGTTCACCAGGGAAAGAAGAAGTGTTTGAGAGAAGAGAGACAGAGGCCTCGCATTGACTACTTTCTACGAAAAGAGTCAAATCAGTCGAATGAAGTACAGCAACTGGACGCAAACCACAGCTTGCAGTACATCAGTACCAATGTCACGGAGGAAGCAAACACAGAGCTGATGACAACGACGGTAGAACCGACCCAACCTCCTAGACCTGCAGTCGAAAGGAGACTAGCAGGGATTAGACTGCATGTGAAGTGGCCCGGTGTCGTGGATAAGAAACTGTGGGAAACAATCAATACTGACCTGGCCCTGTCCCTCAAACAACTACAAGGGACAGTGGAAAAGAAGTTGGAGAGAATGGGGGACATTATCTATCAATATGGGTCAGAACGCTTCGGAGTGCAAGTAAGGAAAGGTGGAAAAAACGTCTCAACCGCACCAGTTTCTAGGAGGCAACATGAGATCAGGCGCCTCGTCCTTGAAAGGAGACAACTTAGGAAACAGTGGAGAAAAGCCTCTGGAGTGGAAAGGGAAGGCATAAATGTGCTCCAAGTCGACATTAAAACCCGACTGGCATCCCTCCGCAGAGCAGAGAACCTACGGAAACGTAGAAGGAAGAAAGAACAAACTAGAACACGGTTCTATAAAGATCCCTTCAAGTTCCTCAAAAGTATCTTCGCAAAGGAAAAAAGTGGAGCCCTTAAAACAACAAAGGCAGACCTGGAAGATCACCTGAAAGCAACGCACTCTGACCCAAGGCGCTATGAATGTCTCACCATCCCTTCAGATATCCCGCCGATTGACCCTCCCGAACATCATATGCCTATCGGCCCTCCAACATGGAAAGAAGTGGAAAACACTGTGCGTCGAGCAAGATCTGCATCAGCCCCGGGGCCAAATGGAGTCCCATACAAGGTGTACAAGAACGCACCGGACATCCTGAGGTTTCTCTGGAGACTCATGAGAACAGCATGGCAAAAGAAGATGATACCCAAAATGTGGCGTAGGGCAGGAGGAGTCCTCATCCCAAAGGAGAAGGATGCAGAGAACATCAGCCAATTCCGTCCAATCTCCCTGCTAAACGTTGAGGGCAAAATCTTCTTCAGTGTCATTGCACAGAGGATGGGCGAGTATCTGCGAAGAAATAAGTACATCGATACATCTGTACAAAAGGCAGGTATATCAGGATTCTCTGGGTGCTCAGAACACTTCAGCATGATCTGGCACCAGATCCAAGTGGCAAAAGCGGAGAGAAAGGATCTCCACGTAGTCTTCCTGGACCTCGCCAACGCCTTTGGTTCGGTGCCCCATGAACTCCTGTGGTCTGCCTTCAACTTCTTCCACATACCGGACACCATCACAGCCCTAGTTAAATCCTACTTCCAGGACATGCAGTTCTGCTTCACAACCTCTGACTTTACCACCTCTTGGCAGCGCTTGGAGGTGGGCATCATGGCGGGATGCACTATTTCACCCCTGGCATTCACGATGGCGATGGAGGTTATCATCCGCGCCTCAAAGTGGGTGGTAGGCGGTCAGCGGGTTGACTCTGGCCAGCGCCTTCCCCCACTCAGAGCTTACATGGACGATATTACAACGTTGACCACCACCGTCCCATGCACCAGGAGGCTTCTCAGAAAACTGGAAGAGAACATCAGTTGGGCCCGTATGAAGATCAAACCATCCAAGTCACGAAGCATCTCAATTGTGAAGGGAGTGCTCTCGGACCTGAAATTCTTCATCGGAGATGACCAAATCCCAACAGTGTCTGAGCAGCCTGTAAAGAGCCTTGGCAGGTGGTATGATGCAAGCCTGAAGGACAAAGACCAGGTGCAACAACTACGTAAGGATATCAGCAGCGGCCTACAGTCCATCGATAACACCCAACTGCCTGGAAAGTTAAAGGCCTGGTGCCTGCAGTTCGGACTCCTACCCAGGATACTGTGGCCCCTCGCAGTTTATGAGGTCCCAATCTCGACTGTAGAGAAGTTGGAAAGAGGAGTCACAGGCTACATCAAAAAATGGCTCGGAGTTCCACGATGCCTTACCACCATAGGCCTCTACGGAGATGGCATCCTCAAGCTGCCCCTCACCAGTCTCACAGAGGAGTTCAAGTGTGCAAAAACAAGACTCCAGATGACACTGAATGAATCCAGAGACTTGGTAGTGAGCAACAATGCACCAACCTTGGCGACAGGGCGTAAATGGAGACCAGCCAAAGCAGTGGAAGAAGCAACAGCAGCCCTCAGACATGCTGACATTGTGGGCTATGTCCAGCAAGGAAGAGGAGGCTTTGGGCTAACAGCTACCCGCCCGGCTTGGAGTAAGGCCACAGCACCAGAACGGAGGAAGATGGTGGTGGACGAAGTACACCGCCAGGAAGAGGCTGCAAGATGGGCCAAGGCAGTCTCTTTGGGCAAACAGGGTCAGTGGACGAGATGGGACAGTGTGGAGAGGAGGAAGATCAGCTGGAAGGATATGTGGGCCATGGAAGCTAGGCAGTTGAGCTTTGTCATCAGAGCTACATATGACATCCTTCCAACACCAGTTAACCTTCACCAGTGGTTCGGCGAAGACCCGGTGTGTGCCCTTTGTTCCATGCCAGCCACCCTCAAGCACATTCTCACAGGGTGCAAAACCAGTCTCACCCAAGGACGTTACACCTGGCGTCACAATCAAGTCCTAAAGACCCTTGCGTCCACCCTGGAGGACAAACGAGTAACCATCAACTCCCTACCACCACCAGCAGCCAACCGCCAGCAGACCATTACCTTTGTCCGCGAAGGGGCTAAGGTAGTCAGGAGCGGCTCCATACCACCTGAGCGAGGCCAGCTATGCTTAGCCCGCGACTGGAGGATGCTGGTTGATCTTGGCCGGCAGCTTGCGTTTCCTCCGGAGATTGCTGTGACCACCCTGAGACCGGACGTGGTGCTCTGGTCCCCTTCACAAAAAAAGGTTTTCATCATCGAGCTTACAGTACCCTGGGAGGACTCAGTGGATGAGGCTTATGAGCGAAAACACCAACGCTATGCCGAGCTTGCAGCTGAAGCACAACATCGTGGCTGGAACACTGAGGTCCGTCCAGTGGAGGTGGGCTGCAGAGGCTTTGTGGCGAGATCTACCACCAAATTGCTTGTAGACCTGGGAGTCCGAGGCCAACGCCTGCGTATAGCCATCAAAGCTGCATCGGAGGCAGCCGAAAGAGGCAGCCAGTGGCTGTTCATGAGGAGGAAAGACCCCTGTTGGGCCCCCAAGTAGCAAGCCAGGAGGTATGCGGTCAGCTTAGGCTTGACTCAGGGAAAAGGACGCCCCTGCCATGCATAGTCCCATGAGAAGTCTGCTGTTCAACACCAAGCGACTCATGCTTAATTGGGATTGACGCAAGCCCTGGGCCGATCACCCTGTGGCTGGCCACCCCTGGAGAGGGCGTCTAGTGATAAGGCCGAAACGCCCAGTGACCCAGGGGCACACTACTGATGATGCGTCCAAATTGCAAAACACCCATCCACCATTTCACCAGCCATCACCAAACACTCTCAAGTATGTGCCAGCACAAAGGAATTTTACAACTTATCCTGTGTTTTTGTAAACTGTCTTTGTTAGAAATATAGCTTGGTCCAATTTGATATATATATTCTAACAAAGTGCAGATTGGATTTTAACCTATTTAAAACATGTAATCAAAATTGTAAAATTAATCTTAATCAGGAAAAATTACTAATAATGTTCCATAAATTATTTTTTTAATTTTTTCAAAAAGATTCGAATTTGCTAGTTTTTCTCTTCTTTTTTTCGGTTGAATTTTGAATTTTAAAGAGTCGAAATTGAAGATAAACTATGTTTCAAAATTTAATTGTCATTTTTTGTGTGTTTTCTCCTCTTTTAAACCGTTCAATTAAGTGTAAATATCATTAATTATTAATAATAACAGAGTTAAAGGTAAATTGAGCAAATTGGCTATTTCTGGCAATTTATTTAAGTGTGTATCAAACTGGTAGCCCTTCGCATTAATCACTACCCAAGAAGTAGCTCTTGGTTTCAAAAAGGTTGGTGACCCCTGCTTTACATGGACTGGCACCTCAGTATATCTCGGACCTCATCCAAATTTACACTCCTGCGCGCGCTCTGAGGTCCGAGAGCCAGCTCCAGCTCGTGGTGCCGAGGACGAGACTTAAAACCAGGGGAGACAGGGCCTTCTCTGTGGTCGACCCTAAGCTCTGGAACACTCGGCCCCTCCATGTTCAAACTGCTTCCACAGTGGAGTGTTTTAAGTCTCGTCTTAAGACCCACTTTTATTCTTTGGCTTTTAACACTACGTGAGTTGTGTGGTCTTCTGTCCTCTGTGGGTTTTTTTTAAATACATTTTGATGTCTATTTTACTGTTTTAATTGGTTTTACCCTTTAAAATCGTTTTTAATCATATTTATTTTTTATATTGGTTTTCTATTCATTTATTTTTTGTTTGTATTCAGTCATTGGTGTAGCATAATACTGTTTTTAATATTGTTTTTAACATGGCTGTGCAGCACTTTGGAAACATTCTTGTGTAAATGTGCTATAATATAAATAAAGTGGATTGGATTGATTATCACTAGTAGCGTTGTCGCCCTCTACTGGTCAAATTTAGCACTACACGTATTAAGAGGTTTGAACGTGACTCTCCGACAAAACAGCACGACCACGAATACAAAAGACATCACGAAGTCAGCAGTTTCGATACAAAACAAAGTAAATACATTTATGCACAAATTATATCTACTTACAAATGTTTGGCCACGTTTCGTTGATGTCTACTATCCGGATCAATGTGTCCGTGGCTTAAAAGGTCCGCCAGGAAACAATGACTCGAGCACATTCAGACTTTGTCGTCCAGCCAATTTTTGCAATTTAGTTCGATTTTTTTTCTCCCGGGGTTGCATTAATACTCTTCTTCTACTCACCCTACTGTTGCCCCCTGCGGGGTGGCGGAAGTACTGCATACACGATTAACCCTAGTTTAATGGCGTCATGTTCGCCTGACACTCGAAAGTGCCCGGATGTGCCTCTCGGTCACGTGATTGCAAACCACCTATAAGTGGACATATTTAGTGACCAAAAAGGTCAAAACACATCACATTTACCAGCTTGTAGAAATTGTAATCTATTATAAGAAGACAGCTTGCAATTTCCTTTAACTTGGACACACACATCTACACTTTTGGCCATTAAAAGCCAATCACTTCCAGGAGTTATCTCACCCTCTGAGTAGCCTCTGATTTACTAATGTTTTCTAATGTTGTAAAAATGTGTAGAATAAATATTAAATTTCAACATTTCTGTCAACGAAGATTTGCTTCAGCCTCCGACACATAGTCATTTTGATAGTAGGCTAATATAGCTAATATAGACACTTACATCATGTGTTGCCTTCATTGTAACACTTATATAAGCCTTTTAAAGTCATTTTGATAGTAGGCTAATATAGCTAATATAGACACTTACATCATGTGTTGCCTTCATTATAACACTTATATAAGAATTTTAAAGTCATTTTGATAGTAGGCTAATATAGACACTTACATCATGTGTTGCCTTCATGATAACACTTATATAAGAATTTTAAAGTCATTTTGATTGTAGGCTAATATAGCTAATATAGACACTTACATCATGTGTTGCCTTCATTATAACACTTATATAAGACTTTTAAAGTCATTTTGATAGTAGGCTTATATAGACACTTACATCATGTGTTGCCTTCATTATAACACTTATATAAGACTTTTAAAGTCATTTTGATAGTAGGCTAATATAGACACTTACATCATGTGTTGCCTTCATTATAACACTTATATAAGAATTTTAAAGTCATTTTGATAGTAGGCTAATATAGACACTTACATCATGTGTTGCCTTCATTATAACACTTATATAAGCCTTTTAAAGTCATTTTGATAGTAGGCTAATATAGACACTTACATCATGTGTTGCCTTCATTATAACACTTATATAAGCCTTTTAAAGTCATTTTGATAGTAGGCTAATATAGACACTTACATCATGTGTTTCCTTCATAATAACACTTATTTAAGCCTTTTAAAGTCATTTTGATAGTAGGCCAATATAGACACTTACATCATGTGTTGCCTTCATTATAACACTTATATAAGACTTTTAAAGTCATTTTGATAGTAGGCTAATATAGACACTTACATCATGTGTTGCCTTCATTATAACACTTATATAAGAATTTTAAAGTCATTTTGATAGTAGGCTAATATAGACACTTACATCATGTGTTGCCTTCATTATAACACTTATATAAGCCTTTTAAAGTCATTTTGATAGTAGGCTAATATAGACACTTACATCATGTGTTGCCTTCATTATAACACTTATATAAGCCTTTTAAAGTCATTTTGATAGTAGGCTAATATAGACACTTACATCATGTGTTGCCTTCATTATAACACTTATATAAGACTTTTAAAGTCATTTTGATAGTAGGCTAATATAGCTAATATAGACACTTACATCATGTGTTGCCTTCATTATAACACTTATATAAGCCTTTTAAAGTCATTTTGATAGTAGGCCAATATAGACACTTACATCATGTGTTGTCTTCATTATAACACTTATATAAGACTTTTAAAGTAATTTTGATAGTAGGCTAATATAGACACTTACATCATGTGTTGCCTTCATTATAACACTTATATAAGACTTTTAAAGTAATTTTGATAGTAGGCTAATATAGCTAATATAGACACATCATGTGTTGCCTTCATTATAACACTTATATAAGACTTTTAAAGTCATTTTGATAGTAGGCTAATATAGCTAATATAGACACTTACATCATGTGTTGCCTTCATTATAACACTTATATAAGACTTTTAAAGTCATTTTGATAGTAGGCTATTATAGCTAATATAGACATTTACATCATGTGTTGCCTTCATTATAACACTTATATAAGACTTTTAAAGTCATTTTGATAGTAGGCTATTATAGCTAATATAGACACTTACAGAGACTTATACGCAGCTTTTCATTTTTTACAGCTCCAGACAGATTAGTTTTTTGTATTTTTGGTCCAATATGGCTCTTTCAACATTTAGTGTTGCCAACCCCTGGCTTAATGTTTTCAAATGATCAGTTAAATGATCAGAAAATGGTTAAAAGTACAAAAGCTCTTAAATGTATTGGAGGAATTTAAAGTGAATTTTGTTTGTTATCCAATTTTTAATTAGTATTTATTTATTTTATTTTGTAGTTGCATTTGCCTTTATTTTCTTTCCTTGACATGAATAATTGCTCAACCTGGTGGACGTTTGAAACTGTTGAGATATGTTGAAAGTGCCTCGGTTTTGTGTACATTGGGAACCAAAACAAAAAATACAAATTTTGCATTGCTCAATTGTAAAAGTGGGCGTGGTCTATTTGGCCATGGTTTGAGTTGCAGTAGATCTGCGATCAAACACTTCACAACGATACAGCCAGAGAGGATGATGAGGATGATGATGATAACGCATCAGCAGCAGAGCTGGAGCTGGTTTAGTCAGAGTTTAGTTCTACTGGGCCCTTAAGGGAGCGAGGGATGGAAAGCGGATTAATATCACGGCAAGGTGAGGTGGAGCAGCTACCAGAGACATTTACCGCGTTCAAGCTTCTTATCTGACAGCAGCAGCGTGACGGTTCAAATAGAGGAGGAGAGAAGACAAGAGATGCAGTGAGTCCACAAACCTCAGTGCTGTCAGTGGATGAAGAAGACTTCAATGCATGAGATCATGGACAACACAACAAGGTCCCATGGCAACACGCGCACACACACACACACACACACACACACACACACACACACACACACACACACACACACACACACACACACACACACACACACACACACACACTCAGTCATACAGATGTGCACGCAAACACACACTGGACCTGCATCCACATTGTGTAAGTGTGTGCGTTTGTGTTCTTGTATTTCTAGCCTTCTTGAGACATGAAGAAGGAAAAGTATCTGTGATGACATAAGTCATGGTCCCAATAACATTGCATCTAATAATCTCATTTGGTGGTGCATACTTGCCAACCTTGAGACCTCCGATATCGGGGGGCGTGGCGTGGTTGGGGCGGGGGGCGTGGTCGGGCGTGCTTAAGGGCGTGGTTAAGAGGAGAGTATATTTACAGCTAGAATTCACCAACTCAAGTATTCACCAACTCAAGTATTTCATATATATATATATATATATATATATATATATATATATATATATATATATATATATATATATATATATATATATATATATATATATATATATATATATATATATATATATATATATATATATATACAGTATATATGAAATACTTGACTTTCAGTGAATTCTAGCTATATATATATATTAGGGATGTCCGATAATTACTTTTTGCCGATATCCGATATTCCGATATTGTCCAACTCTTTAATTACCGATACCGATATCAAATGATACCGATACTGATATATACAGTTGTGGAATTAACACATTATTATGCCTAATTTGGACAACCAGGTATGGTGAAGATAAGGTCCTTTTTTTTAAATTAATAAAATAAAATAAGATAAATAAATTAAAAACATTTTCTTGAATAAAAAAGAAAGTAAAACAATATAAAATCAGTTACATAGAAACTAGTAATTAATGAAAATTAGTCAAATTAACTGTTAAAGGTTAGTACTATTAGTGGACCAGCAGCACGCACAATCATGTGTGCTTACGGACTGTATCCCTTGCAGACTGTATTGATATATATTGATATATAATGTAGGAAGCACAGACTGTATCCCTTGCAGGCTGTATTGATATATATCAGGGGTCACCAACCTTTTTGAAACCAAGGGCTACTTCTTGGGTACTGATTAATGCGAAGGGCTACCAGTTAGATACACACTTAAATAAATTGCCAGAAATAGCCAATTTGCTCAATTTAGCTTTAACTCTGTTATTATTAATAATTAATGATATTTATCTTTGTGGAAACACTGATCATCTTAATGATTTCTCACAATAAATATATATAGAAACAGATAAATATCAATATGCAACACTTTATTTTTATATTTTCTCTAAGTGCACATTTTTCAAATTGAACATTTTCAAATGATCACTTCTAAGACAGTCTTGTGAAATCACAATATCCCATTTTAACTAGCTAGCCACTAACATTTTTTAACAAATCATGAATTACTTTGCACCATGTTTGTACAAATAATAACTCATGTAAAATACAAAAGTAAACTCTCAAATTTTTAAATCATGTCACACTTTGAACTGGACACCAAATCTGTTATCTGTTTCTTTGTCAGTTAGTGGGAAGCCTGGCATTGCATGCTGTTAACTAGTGTGTTGTACTCTGGTGTGTAACTTGACACTGCAACTCTGAGTGAGTCTTGCAGATGTGCATCAGTGAGGCGTGTTCTGTGTTTGTTCTTGATGAAGTTCATGTCAGAAAAGGCTGATTCACAAAGATACGATTTTTCCTCATTGTTTGCGGAACCTTCTTAATCTTTTGGACATATTTTCACAGCAATCTGGCCTTAAGCTTAATTATGATAAATGTAAAATGTTAAGGATCGGAAATCTAAAGGGAACGTCCTTTCGAATGGAATGCAAAGTGCCTGTTTTGTGGACAGATGGACCAGTTAACATACTTGGTGTTGTTGTCCCAGAAAATCTGGAAGATCTAGGCTCAGTAAATTATGATAATCGACTAAGAAAGCTGGACAAAATTATGCAATTATGGAAAGGGAAATCCCTAACCTTGTATGGTAAAATGTCTATTGCCAACTCGTTAATTATTCCTCAATTTATTTATTTGTTTTTGTCATTACAAGCTCCATCACAAAACTTTTTTAAGATTTATGAGCGGAGGGTCTTCGATTTTGTCTGGAACGGCAAACCAGAAAAGATTAAAAGAAAGGTTTTGTACAAAGAGTATGAATATGGGGGCCTGAAACTTCTCAACCTTGAAGCTATGTGTCTGTCTTTAAAAGCATCAATTGTTCCAAAGATGTATTTAAACATTGAGTGGTACACAAATGTCCTGTTGGACAAAAAACATGTACAGTATCAAAAGAAATTGTATCCTTTTTTACAAGTGATCCCCTCCCAGAGAGTCTGCTGGGAAACATGGCGGGGTTCATAAAGGAAACAATCCACTCATAGTGGTGTTTTCAATTTTATGTGCCAGAAAAAAAGAGACGATATTTTGCAGCAGTTGATATGGATGAACTCTAATATTGTAATAGATGGAAAGCCTTCCTTTTGGAAAAATATGTTTGAAAGAGGAATAATTTTTGTCAATGATATTATCAATGAGAATGGTAAAATTATGAAGTATGATGAATTTAGAGCTATGTATGGTGATGCTTGCTCAAGCTTCTCATTTTATCAACTAACTGGAGTAATTGGGAAAAGATGGAAACAAATAATTAATTATGGAACTACTAAATTATTAGTTTTTAAACCTCTAATAAGAAATTCTAGTTGGCAAAAAGGAACTAAAATAAATATAAAAATATATAATTTTTATTTAATAAAGAAATCTTTGAAGGCTGCCTCATACAACACAAATGGAAAATGGGAGGACTTTTTTGACTGCCCGTTGCCATGGGATGCCATATTCAAACTAATCTATAAAACTACTATCGATGTGCAAAATCGTTATTTTCAAATTAAAATTATTTATAACTTCTTACCCACAGGGAAAATGTTAAAATTATGGAATATGACAGAGTCAGATGATTGCTGATTTTGTTGTCAGGAGCCTGAATCACCCTGCATTTGTTTTGGTATTGTCATATTGTGTCTTCGTTTTGGGTGGAAGTTGAAAAATGTGTTTAAGGATTGGTTTGTTTATGAAGCTTAATGTGGTTTCTGTTATTTTAGGAGAGTTCATTGAAAATCATGATTTAGTCAATTTAATTATAGTACTCGGTAAAATGTTAATTTTTAAGGCCAAAAACAGATATTCACTTAGTATTACTTTCTTTAAAACATTTATTCAGTATTTTCTAACTTTAGAAAGTTACATGGTTGAAAACGATAATGATGCCAAAAAACATTAAAAAAAAAGATGAGAAGTCCTCAAAGGCTTATTTTGAAAGTATAATTATGTTTATAGATTATATGATATCTGTTGTTGTGTTCCCTAATTTGAGTGACCTGGACATAATCTGGACTGTACATAAATGCTTATTTTGAAAATGTAATTTTGTTTATAAATTATATGCAATCTGTTGGGTTCCCTAATTTTTTTCTGTGTACATGAATGAAGGTGTGTGTTGCTGAGTCCGACTTGGACATTATCTGGACTGGGCATGGTTTAAAAAACCCTTTAAACAAATCTAATTTCATTGACAACCTGGTCTGTTGAAGATAAGGCAAGGGCCTTATCTTCAAAAAATAAAATAAAATAAGATAAATAAATAAAAAACATTTTTCTTGGATAAAAAAGAAAGTAAAAGAATATAAAAATAATTACATAAAAAATAGTAATTAATGAAAATGTTAGTGGACCAGCAGCCTATACAATCATGTGTGCTTCAGGGACTGTGTCCCTTGCAGATGTGTTGTCTATGTTGTGGGAACCAGAATATTGGTAGCAGAAAGAAATAACCTCTTTTGTGTGAGTGGGTGTGGATGAGTGTGCATGGGGGAGGTTGTTTGGGTTGATGCACTGATTGAAAGTGTATCTTGTGTTTTTTCTATGTAGATTTAATTAAAAAAAAAAAAAAAAAAAAAATTTATTTATTTTTTATTTTTATTTTTTTAGAACAGGCCCGCGGGCGACTCATCTGGTCCTTACGGGCGACCTGGTGCCCGCGGGCACCGCGTTGGTGACCCCTGATATATATTGATATATAATGTAGGAAGCAGAATATTAATAACAGAAGGAAACAACCCTTTTGTGTGAATGAGTGTAAATGGGGGAGGGAGGTTTTTTGGGTTTGTGTATCTTGTGTTTTTTATGTTGATTTAATTTAAAAAAATAAAAAATAAAAAAAATATAAAAAAAGATACCGATAATAAAAAAAACTATACCGATAATTTCCGATATTACATTTTAAAGCATTTATCGGCCGATAATATCGGCCGGCCGATATTATCGGACATCTCTAATATATATATATATATATATATTTATTTTATTATACATATAAATAAAATAAATACTTGAATTTTAGTGTTCCGGAGGCTATCCAGTAGATGGCAGCATTGTCCTGTTTAACTTCTCCGTTCATGTCTGAGTATATCATTTCGGCCACCGTGTTCAATGGAGAAGTCTGTTTTACAAAATGTACAGGCAACATACATACACCTTCCCCTTCGAACTATAACTGAAATTCTTGTTTTCATTCGTTTTGGAACTTGCAAGCGTATTTCTTCATCTTGCTCGTCGACGGCGTCGCCATGTCTGCAACTTCCTCGTTCTTCTGCTTCGTCTCCTTGTTGTGTGCGCAGTTGTGCACTCTACTCTCTAAAAGCCGTAGATGTTATGACGTCATTGGGCAGGCAAGCTGTTTATATTGTGGAAAAGCGGACGTGAGAACAGGCTGTCCCCACTCAGGTCCGCATTGAGCTGGAGGGGCGTGGCCTCCAGCTCCGGCTGAATACCGGAGTTTGTCGGGAGAAAATTGTCTGCCGGGAGGTTATCGGGAGAGGCGCTGAATACGGGAGTCTCCCGCTAAAAACGGGAGGGTTGGCAAGTATGTTGGTGGTGACATCTGTCAACATGAGGGTGGTCCCAAAAAAGGAGGGATTTTTCAAATTGACTGTGTGTCGCTTTTAAAAGTGCTCCCCCTCTGGTCAACATATGAAATAACAAGTGTGTGTGTAAACATTTAAAGTGCTCCCCCTCTGGGCAACATATGTAATAACAAGTGTGTGTAAAAAATTAAAATGTGCCCCCTTTGGCTAAAAGAAATACATATGTATATAAAGACATACTGTATATTTATGAAGATTAAAAACCAATTACAAACTAAAAATTCCCCCAAAAAATTTTACTTTTCTTTTATTTCTTTTCTCACAACGTGTCGACTTTTTTTAAATTTTTAATTAGGAACAATTTCCTCAAATTCTTTCTGTTTCTGTAATATTGCAATATTTTCTCGTAAAATTATAACTTTTTTAATGTAAAATTATTACTTTTTAATGCGAAATGGTGACATTTGTCATATAAAATTCTGACTTTTATCACAGTATTTATTGCCAATTTTTTGTTGTTCTTGTAAAATAGTGACATTTTTTGAGTAAAATTATGACTTTCGTCACAATTTTGCCAAGTAAAATTCCGATCATTATTATAATATTGCCCAAATTTTAAAGTTTTCGTATAAAATTGGGACTTTTCGTCGAGTAAAATTACGACTCTTTTCATAAAATTGCCAAAATTTTAAGCTTTTTCTTGTAAAATTGCGACTGTTGACTAAAATTCCACATTTTATCATCATATTGCACAATGTTCAGTTTTTCTTCTAAATTTTGACTTGTGTTGAGTAAAATTACGACTTTTATTTTAATACTGCCAAAATTCCAACGTGAAATTCCAACTTATTTTTCACAACAAGCTTTTTTATATTTGCATAGTATGTATATATTATTCATGTTGTAAATACAAATCTTTATATATCTAGAAAGGGTGGTCCTAAAGAGGTAGGCATTTTTCGGAGGTCTCAAGAATACAAGAACGTGTGTGTGTGTGTGTGTGTGTGTGTGTGTGTGTGTGTGTGTGTGTGTGTGTGTGTGTGTGTGGACAGTACTCACTGGTGCCTTCTTCTGACACCATTCCAAGTCCTTCTGCCTTGTTTTGTCTCTCGAAAGCATTCAGGTCCAAAACGCTGTGACAAATCACACATTGTTATTTAGCACTTTTTTGTTTCTCCAAGGCTTTTAAAAGTAGAAAAATGGTGAAGAATCATTTCAACAACTCATGAATACGGATGGAGATCCAGTTTTATGTCAAAATGAGCTGCCGGTTGCATGAATCGATAGCAGTGTCTAATATTTACGTATTTTGATCATTTTAAGCATACGGCGGTGCAGGCCTGGCCCTAACCAATCTGGCGCCCTAGGCAAGATTTTAGGTGGCGCCCCCCCACATCGGCAGTGAAGTGTATATACTCACAAGAAACCGAATAGCTTTGTCTTTGACCTTTTTTTTACTTAAAGAAAGCAAATTAACATATTATTTGAGAATGTTATCTTATGATTATCTTTAACCGAATCACAGCAGTGCTCAAATTAAAAAACAGCATTCCCTCTCATGTGATATTGCTTAATTAACATTAATGATGTGCACTTTAACAACCAGGCTTACAACTATACCTAATATATAAAGGGGTGGAAAAGTGACTATTACCTGCAGGGCAAACATTAGCTAACCAGAAGGCAATAACAATGTCAACAAAAAACACCTGCTTAAAAGATCTAATACAAATGTCCCTGAGGAATGTAAGGTGGGAGTACTGTAATTACCTAACGTTACATTATTATTTTCCATAACAATTTAGCCCCCTCCACAATATTAACCCGACGTTAAAACAGAACTAGCTATTTATTGATTAGCAATTGCCGAATCATGTAACATTAGCTTAATGCTAAAAAGCCAGGTTACTATCACATTCTGTAACAGACAAATAATTTCATGTAGGCTAACGTTACCTACCTGCTACCTCGGTCTTTTTCTCGTTTCTCCTCCTCTTCTTTTCTATTTTTTCTTCCCTGGGCACCTGACAGTTTTGGCCGTTTTGACATCTTGTGTTGATATTTTGATGTGGTAAGAGTCATGATACGGGAAGGGAGGGGGCGCACCGTGCGGGGGGATGGGGGGGGGGGGGGGGGGGGGGGGGGCGTAATGTAACAAATAATATTTCTATTAAATAGGCTTTACTTTGCATTTTAATTAACGTGGGATTATTTTTTGTATTTAGAAATAATAGTACAAACTTTTTTTTTTCTTTTTTCTCTCCAACATTTGTGGCACTGGCTTGGCGCCCCCTGATGGACGGCGCCCTTAGCATTTGCCTATACGGCCTATGCCACGGGCCGGCCCTGCGGCGGTGCATTAATTTCATAGACGCATCACAACGCTCGCTATTTCCTTCAACAACAACAAGACTACTAATCATGGCAGACTTCATGAGACACAACAAAGACTAATTTGGGACAAATGATGATCCAGAACAGGGCTGTCTAAACTTTTTGACTTAGGGATTGCATTGGGCTAAAAAATGTTTGCCAGGGGGCGAAAGTAACTATATATATATATATATATATATATATATATATATATATATATATATATATATATATATATATATATATATATATATATATATATATATATATATATATATATATATATATGTGTGTGTGTATGTATATATACATATACAGTATATTGAGATATATATATATAAATATACAGTATATACATACAGTATAAACATATATATACATATTTACTGTACACATACAGTATTTATATATATTTGTATATACAGTATATATTTGAATATATATACACACACACACACACACACACACAGGTATATATCAATACGAAGGTCCTGAGTAGTCCTGGGTTCAATTCCGGGTTCAGGATCTTTCTGTGTGGAGTTTGCATATTCTCCCTGTGACTGCGTGGGTTCCCTCCGGGTACTCCGGCTTCCTCCCACCTCCAAAGACATGCACCTGGGGATAGGTCCCTCCCACCTCCAAAGACATGCACCTGGGGATAGGCCCCTCCCACCTCCAAAGACATGCACCTGGGGATAGGTTGATTGGCAACACTAAATTGGACCTAGTGTGTGAATGTTGTCTGTCTATCTGTGTTGGCCCTGTGATGAGGTGGCGACTTGTCCAGGGTGTACCCCGTCTTCCGCCCGAATGCAGCTGAGATAGGCTCCAGCGCCGCCCGCGACCCCAAAAGGGATATATATATATATATACAAACCCCAAAAGCAGTGAAGTTGTCACGTTGTGTAAATGGTAAATAAAAAGTAAATAAATACAATGATTTGCAAATCCTTTTGAACTTAAATTCAATTGAATAGACTGCAAAGACAAGATACTTAACGTTCACACTGGAAAACTTTGTTATCTTTTGCAAATATTACCTTATTTGGAATTTGATGCCTGCTACATGTTTAAAAAAACTGGCACAAGTGGCAAAAAAGAGTGAGAAAGTTGAGGAATGCTCATCAAAGACTTATTTGGAACATCCCACAGGTGAACAGGCTAATTGGGAACAGGTGGGTGCCATGATTGGGTATAAAAGCAGCTTCCTTGAAATGCTCACTCATTCACAAACAAGGACGGGGCGAGGGTCACCACTTTGTCAACAAATGTCTGAGCAAATTGTTTAAGAACAACATTTCTCAAGCAGCTATTGCAAGGAATTTAGGGATTTCACCATCTACGCTCCGTAATATCATCAAAAGGTTCAGTGAATCTGGAGAAATCACTGCACGTAAGCCATGATATTACGGACCTTGGATCCTTCAGGCGGTACTGCATCAAAAAGTGACATCAGTGTGTAAAGGATATCACCACGTGGGCTCAGGAACACTTCATAAACCCACTGTCAGTAACTACAGTTGGTCGCTACATCTGTAAGTGCAAGTTATAACTCTACTATGCAAAGCCAAAGCCATTTATCAACAACACCCAGAAACGCTTCGCTGGGCCTGAGCTCATCTAAGATGGACTGATACAAAGTGGAAAAGTGTTCTGTGGTCTGACGAGTCCACATTTCAAATTGTTTTTGGAAACTGTGGACGTCGTGTCCTCCGGAACAAAGAGGAAAAGAACCATCCGGATTGTTCTAGGCGCAAAGTGTAAAAGCCAGCATGTGTGATGGTATTGGGGGTGTATTAGTGCCCAAGACATGGGTAACTTACACATCTGTGAAGGCACCATTAATGCTGAAAGGTACATACAGCTTTTGGAGCAACATATGTTGCCATCCAAGCAACGTTACCATGGACGCCCCTGCTTATTTCAGCAAGACAATGCCAAGCCACGTGTTACAACAGCGTGGTTTCATAGTAAAAGAGTGCGGGTACTAGACTGGCCTGCCTGTAGTCCAGACTTTGACATGTGTGAAGGCTAAAATATGAGAAGGGAGACTGTTGAACAACTTAAGCTGTACATCAAGCAAGAATGGGAAATAATTCCACTTCAAAAATGTGTCTCCTCAGTTCCCAAACCTTTACTGAGTGTTGTTAAAAGGAAAGGCCATGTAACACAGTGGTAAAAATGCCCCTCTGACAACTTGTTTGCAATGTGTTGCTGCCATTAAATTCTAAGTTCATGATTATTTGTTCTCAGTGTGAACATGAAATATCTTGTCTTTGCAGTCTATTCAATTGAATATAAGTTGAAAAGGATTTGTTGTATTCTCTTTTTATTTAGCATTTACACAACGTGACAACTTCACTGCTTTTGGCTTTTGTATATACATATGTATACAGTATATATATATATATATATATATATATATATATATATATATATATATATATATATATATATATATATATATATATATATATATATATTAGAGATGTCCGATAATATCGGCCTGCCGATATTATCGGCCGATATATGCGTTAAAATGTATTATCGGAAATTATCGGTATCGTTTTTTTTATTATCGGTATCGTTTTTTTTTTGGTTTTTTTTTAATTAAATCAACATAAAAAACACAAGATACACTTACAATTAGTGCACCAACCCAAAAACCTCCCTCCCCCATTTACACTCATTCACACAAAATGGTTGTTTCTTTCTGTTATTAATATTCTGCTTCCTACATTATATATCAATATATATCAATACAGTCTGCAAGGGATACAGTCCGTAAGCACACATGATTGTGCGTGCTGCTGCTCCACTAATAGTACTAACCTTTAACAGTTCATTTTACTCATTTTCATTAATTACTAGTTTCTATGTAACTGTTTTTATATTGTTTTACTTTCTTTTTTATTCAAGAAAATGTTTTTAATTTATTTATCTTATTTTACTAATTTAAAAAAAAAAAAGTACCTTATCTTCACCATACCTGGTTGTCCAAATTAGGCATAATAATGTGTTAATTCCACGACTGCATATATCGGTTGATATCGGTATCGGTTGTTATCGGTATCGGTAATTAAAGAGTTGGACAATATCGGAATATCGGATATCGGCAAAAAGCCATTATCGGACATCCCTAATATATATGGTTTTGGCTTGTGTATATACATATGTATATACTGGTAAAAGCATATATTTACAAGCTTAACAATGCATGTGATCAAGTACTATGATTTTGACAGAGACTCTAGAGTCCTTTCTTGTGTTTCTTTATCACAAGATCGATTTTTTGTTTTTCTTCCTCTATTAGACATGTACAAAGTGAACATGGAAAGGGTAGGCATGATACTCTTTTAGCTTCAGCCTGCACCTTTTTGGTCAGGAAATGTAAACACATACTTTTATTTATTTATCTGCTACGCACTTGAAGTGTACTGTTTGTTTGTGACCTGATGACCAAATTAAAAAAAAGGAAAAATGTTTTTGTGAAGAGTGCTGATTGGTGAAAGACCTGCAGGTTTGCATCAAGGCTTGCACGCTGAGGAAGAATCCCACGTCCTTTTTATCCTTCAGGTAGTCCAGCATTCTCTGCACGCAGACAAGAAGATGACAGGAAGTGGATCGGCTGCAGAGAGGTCAGAGGTCAGCCCCAACCCACTGACCTGCTGCACGTCACAGTTGCCTCCATTGAGGATGGAGATCCCCAGTTTGAGCGTGGAGGACACCATGGCGCCGGGCTCACCTGCCACACGCAAACTGTCAGCGACAAAAACCGAGGCGCCGCTGTGTGTGTGAGAGCGGCGTCTACCTTTGCAGGCGCTGATCATCTGCAGCACCATCTCTGCTGCGCCGCGGTTGTGCAGCCGGGACTGTTGGTACAACAAACGCTGCTTCTCCATCTCCTTTTCCTGGGGAGGGGAGCAAGGGGGAAACGGCTGTTACCGTGCCAACGCAGAGTGCACTTCCCCCCTCACACTCGCTCTCACACACACACACACACACACACACACACACACACACACACACACACACACACACACACACACACACACACACACACACACACACACACACACACACACACACACACACACACACACACGCTGGCATCTACTGGAAAAAGTGTGTGTTAGAGTGGAAGGAAGTCATCTCAGAGGCGTCACACGCACACTGACAGAAGGGAAGGGATTCATACGGCCCCCATTCCTGGGGTGGGTCTCCCGTGAGAGGAAGAGGCGGGAGTTAGTCATTTTGCAACGCGGTCTGCTAAAAATGATGGAAAGCGCCACTCTCTATGTGGTCTTGCCACAAAACCATACTTGCCAACCCTACCGATTTTGTCGGGAGACTCTCGAATTTCAGTGCCCCTCCCGAAAATCTCCCGGGGCAACCATTGTCCCGAATTTCTCCCGATTTCCACCCGGACAATAATATTGGGGGCGTGCCTTAAAGACACTGCCTTTAACGTCCTCTCTCACCTGAAACCTTCACCCGTTAACAGCTGCATGCTGTCCAGGCGTCCGCTTTTCCTCCATATTAACAGCGTACCGGCCCAGTCACATGACAATATAGCTTTGGACGAGTTTAACAATGGTTTTTACTCCAAGATGTCAAGAAATGCTGACACCTTGTATGATCTTTTAACTGGTTTAATGATAACGCAAGGCATACTTGCTCAACAGCCATACAGGTCACACTGAGGGTGGCCGTATAAACAACTTTAACACTGTTACAAATATGCGCCACACTGTGAACCCACACCAAACAAGAATGACAAACACATTTCGGGAGAACATCCGCACCGTAACACAACATAAACACAACAGAACAAATACCCAGAATCCCTTGCAGCACTAACTCTTCCGGGACGCTACAATAACATCTACGGCTTTTGGAGCTCAGTGCACAACTGCACACACAAGAAGGAGACCATACTTGCCAACCCTCCCGTTTTTACCGGGAGACTCCCAGTATTCAGCGCCTCTCCCGATAACCTCCCGGTATTCAGCCGGAGCTGGAGGCCACGCCCCCTCCAGCTCAATGCGGACCTGAGTGGGGACAGCCTGTTCTCACGTCCGCTTTCCCACAATATAAACAGCTTGCCTGCCCAATGACGTCATAACTGTAGAATGATCGAGGGCGAGTTCTTGGTTTCTTATTGTTAGGCAGTTTCATTAACGTCCTCCCAGCGCGGTAACAACACACAACAACAGCAGTCACGTTTAGTCTACCGTAAAGCAGTTCGTCTGCCGTAAACAGCAATGTTGTGACACTCTTAAACAGGACAATACTGCCATCTACTGGATAGCCTCCAGAACACTGAAATTCAAGTATTTCTTTTACTTATATGTATAATAAAATAATATATATATATATATATATATATATATATATATATATATATATATATATATATATATATATATATATATATATATATATATATATATATATATATATATATATATATATATATATAGCTAGAATTCACTGAAAGTCAAGTATGTCATACATATATATATATATATATATATATATATATATATGTGTATGAAATACTTGAGTTGGTGAATTCTAGCTTAAATATATTCCCCTCTTAACCACGCCCCCCAGCCACGCCCCCCGCCCCACCCCCACCCCCCACCTCCCGGTATCGGAGGTCTCAAGGTTGGCAAGTATGAAGGAGACGAAGCAGAAGAACGAAGAAGAGACATGGCGACGACCAGTAAGAAGAAGAAATACGCTTGCAAGTTCCAAAATGATTGGAAAAAAGAATTTCATTTCATCCAGAAAAGCTCGAAGGGGAAGGGGTATGCTGCCTGCACCTCAACCACGCCCCCATCTCCCGAATTCGGAGGTCTCAAGGTTGGCAAGTACGCACGAAACACATTTTAAGACTGCCGTCCAATTCGTCACGTTTCATGTGTCGGGTAAACCTAAGAGGAATGGGGCCCATATGAATCCCCTTCCCACTGTACACAGCAGTTTGTTGAGCAGCATGCGCTTGTTAAAGGGGACGTACTGCGTCGTGTAATCAACACACGGTTCCATTCTTGGGGGTAACGATTCCATTCAGAATCAGTTCTGGATTCAAAACGATTCTCAATTCAAACTCTTTTTTTTGTTTTGTTTAATAACATTGGGTGCCAAGTCAATGATCAACTAGAACAGGGGTGTCAAACTGGTTTTCATTGAGGGCCACACGGCAGTTATGGTTGCCTTTTAACAATGATATCATATCTGTATCTGTATCTGTACATACACTACCGTTGAAAAGTTTGGTGTCACCCAAACAATTTTGTGGAATAGCCTTCATTTCTAAGAATAAGAATAGACTGTCGAGTTTCAGATGAAAGTTCTCTTTTTCTGGCCATTTTGAGCGTTTAATTGACCCCACAAACGTGATGCTCCAGAAACTCAATCTGCTCAAAGGAAGGTCAGTTTTGTAGCTTCTGTAACGAGCTAAACTGTTTTCAGATGTGTGAACATGATTGCACAAGGGTTTTCTAATCATCAATTAGCCTTCTGAGCCAATGAGCAAACACATTGTACCATTAGAACACTGGAGTGATAGTTGCTGGAAATGGGCCTCTATACACCTATGTAGATATTGCACCAAAAAGCAGACATTTGCAGCTAGAATAGTCATTTACCACATTAGCAATGTATAGAGTGTATTTCTTTAAAGTTAAGACTAGTTTAAAGTTACCTTCATTGAAAAGTACAGTGCTTTTCCTTCAAAAATAAGGACATTTCAATGTCACCCCAAACTTTTGAACGGTAGTGTATATATAATACACTAACAATATATATTTTTAAATAAGCTGAAAACATTTTTTTTAATTTTACTTTAAAATCTGGCAGCTCAGTCACCAGAATTTGACAGTAAAAGCAGTGTTTTTTTTTAGAGCATAAAACACTGGAATAAATGGAATGGAATGGAGAAACAATACCACTGTTTTCAGCGGTAAAATTTAAGCAACAGAGCTACCAGTTTTTTTTTTATTGTAAAATCTTGTTTTAATATTTTTGTTTGTTTGTTTTCTAATGTTTCTGTATACAGAAAAACAGTACCAAAGTTGATTTTATGGTAAAAAACTCAGTCGGCGGAATTCAACCGTAAAATCTATTGTCAATTTTACAGTCTACAGCAGGCCTGGCCCTAACCAATCTGGCGCCCTAGGCAAGATTTTAGGTGGCGCCCCCCCACATCGGCAGTGAAGTGTATATACTCACAAGAAACCGAATAGCTTTGTCTTTGACCTTTTTTTTTACTTAAAGAAAGCAAATTAACATATTATATGAGAATGTTATGTTATGATTATCTTTAACCGAATCACAGCAGTGCTCAAATCAAAAAACAGCATTCCCTCTCATGTGATATTGCTTAATTAACATTAATGATGTGCACTTTAACAACTAGGCTTACAACTATACCTAATATATATAGGGGTGAAAAAGTGACTATTACCTGCAGGGCAAACATTAGCTAACCAGAAGGCAATAACAATGTAAACAAAAAACACCTGCTTAAAAGATCTAATACAAATGTCTCTGAGGAATGTAAGGTGGGAGTACTGTAATTACCTAACGTTACATTATTATTTTCCATAACAATTTAGCCCCCTCCACAATATTAAAAATGACGTTAAAACAGAACTAGCTATTTATTGATTAGCAATTGCCAAATCATGTATCATTAGCTTAATGCTAAAAAGCCAGGTTACTATCACATTCTGTAACAGAAAAATAATTTCATGTAGGCTAACGTTAACTACCTGCTACCTCTGTCTTTTTCTCGTTTCTCCTCCTCTTCTTTTCTCTTTTTTCTTCCCTGGGCACCTGACAGTTTTGGCCGTTTTGACATCTTGTGTTGATTTTTTGATGTGGTGACGTTCAAAAAGGGTCATGATACGGGAAGGGAGGGGGCGCACCGTGCTGGGGAAGGGGGGGGGGCGTAATGTTGTAACAAATAATATTTATATTAAATAGGCTTTACTTTGCATTTTAATTAACGTGGGATTATTTTTTGTATTTAGAAATAATAGTACCAACTTTTTTTTTTCTCCAACATTTGTGGCACTGGCGTGGCGGCCCCTGATGGACGGCGCCCTTAGCATTTGCCTATACGGCCTATGCCACGGGCCGGCCCTGGTCTACAGTTTGATTGATAATTTGTTTTGAAATCATAAGTCAAGCAGATATTTAAGTACAGTATTTATCTTCATTTTAACAACAAACATTTTTGGAATACATGATAATATAATATTTAGATTTTGATAATATTGAATTATAAAAGATATGCAATTGCATGCAGTACATGATTTTTAATGTCAAAAGAGAAATAATAAATATATTTAGTAAGAAAAGATTAAGCATTTTATTAACACATATTTCCAGGCTTTCGTGGGCCACATAAAAAACTGTGACGGGCCCGATTTGGCCCCTGGGCCTTGAGTTTGACACCTGTGAATTAGAAGGACACTAAAGACTGGAGGTGGAGGAAATAATCTATTTGTACATGCATCGCAATTAAAATGGATTAGTAAACGTCAATAATCGATGTATTTATTGTAAATAAAGTCATGTAAACAGTTCTACAACGTAGCTGACAGTTTAGCTCACAGATAATATTTTAGAGGCACTTATGTTCCAGTTTTGCAGACATTTCAATTCATTTAATATATGTGGGAGTTAATGTTTCTTATTCCAAATGAATTGTTTTTAAAGTTGCAAACGCTTATTTAGTGAAACGAAAAGAAGTGTAAAACTGCATCAATATACATAAATTATAGATGCATCAATAATCCATTTGTCATTGAATGCTCGCTCCTCGTAATCGTAATTGAATGGTGAGGTGGCCAAAAATTCCCACTAGGAGAAATATAACCACATAAAAGGTCATTTAAAGCGTTTGTATGCACGTACAACACTTAAAACCTTTAGTATATCCGTATGTGGAATATAATTATGAAAACAATGCACTAATATGATCCAATTTAAGAAATGTGTCTAACCTGTTTTGAATTTATTGATAATCTTATTTATCAACACCATATGAAGTACTTACTTCACTATTTATTATCATTAATTGAGAACAGGAAGTGAACAAAAGTGTTACGTAATGGAAAGGGAGTAGAATTAAATGAGTAATCATTGTGCCATCGCAGTGATAAACATGAGCACAGAACACGGCTGTAGGTCCCCTCTAACTCTTTAGTCCGGGCCAAAGTTTAGAGTACACAGTCCAAAGTAGTGAACAAGATTGCATTACTGTGAGGCAGACGCTATACGCACATGGGGGAATTTGTTGGTACCCTGAAGCCAAAGGAAAAACCCACTCAAATTGGAATTGAAAAGTAGGAGTTCCCAATACAATGTTTCCCTTTCTGGTGTGATACTGATATGGAGCCTTGTATTCTGATATTGATCTTATTGGGACCCTGCGGAGTCCACCCAGATTATTTAGTTCTAAAGCTGTTTAAAGAGGTGACTAGAATTTATTCTCTAAGTACAAACAATAGCAATACAAGCCTCGGAGAGAGGAACGAGCCGTCTTTTAGTTACCCTAGTGGTGTTCTTCAAGGTTCCACTTTAGGTCCTTTCTTTTTCATCATTAGGGCTTGTTTTGTCTTTAGTTACACTAGTGGTGTTCTTCAAGGTTCCACTTTAGGTCCTCTCTTTTTCATCATTAGGGCTTGTTTTGTCTTTAGTTACACTAGTGGTGTTCCTCAAGGTTCCACTTTAGGTCCTCTCTTTTTCATCATTAGGGCTTGTTTTGTCTTTAATTACACTAGTGGTGTTCTTTAAGGTTCCACTTTAGGTCCTCTCTTTTTCATCATTAGGGCTTGTTTTGTCTTTAGTTGCACTAGTGGTGTTCCTCAAGGTTCCATTTTAGGTCCCCTCTTTTTCATCATTAGGGCTTGTTTTGTCTTTAGTTACACTAGTGGTGTTCCTCAAGGTTCCACTTTAGGTCCTTTATTTTTCATCATTAGGGCTTGTTTTGTCTTTAGTTACACTAGTGGTGTTCCACTTTAGGTCCTCTCTTTTTCATCATTAGGGCTTGTTTAGTCTTTAGTTACACTAGTGGTGTTCTTAAAGGTTCCACTTTAGGTCCTCTCTTTTTCATCATTAGGGCTTGTTTAGTCTTTAGTTACACTAGTGGTGTTCTTAAAGGTTCCACTTTAGGTCCTCTCTTTTTCATCATTAGGGCTTGTTTTGTCTTTAGTTACACTAGTGGTGTTCATAAAGGTTCCACTTTAGGTCCTCTCTTTTTCATCATTAGGGCTTGTTTTGTCTTTAGTTACACTAGTGGTGTTCCTCAAGGTTCCACTTTAGGTCCTTTCTTTTTCATCATTAGGGCTTGTTTTGTCTTTAGTTACACTAGTGGTGTTCCACTTTAGGTCCTCTCTTTTTCATCATTAGGGCTTGTTTTGTCTTTAGTTACACTAGTGGTGTACCTCAAGGTTCCACTTTAGGTCCTTTCTTTTTCATCATTAGGGCTTGTTTTGTCTTTAGTTACACTAGTGGTGTTCCACTTTAGGTCCTCTCTTTTTCATCATTAGGGCTTGTTTTGTCTTTAGTTACACTAGTGGTGTTCCTCAAGGTTCCACTTTAGGTCCTCTCTTTTTCATCATTAGGGCTTGTTTTGTCTTTAGTTACACTAGTGGTGTACCTCAAGGTTCCACTTTAGGTCCTCTCTTTTTCATCATTAGGGCTTGTTTTGTCTTTAGTTACACTAGTGGTGTTCCTCAAGGTTCCACTTTAGGTCCTCTCTTTTTCATCATTAGGGCTTGTTTTGTCTTTAGTTACACTAGTGGTGTTCCTCAAGGTTCCACTTTAGGTCCTCTCTTTTTCATCATTAGGGCTTGTTTTGTCTTTAGTTACACTAGTGGTGTTTCTCAAGGTTCCACTTTAGGTCCTCTCTTTTTCATCATTAGGGCTTGTTTTGTCTTTAGTTACACTAGCGGTGTTCCTCAAGGTTCCACTTTAGATCCTCTCTTTTTCATCATTTGGGCTTGTTTTGTCTTTAGTTACACTAGCGGTGTTCTTAAAGGTTCCACTTTAGGTCCTCTCTTTTTCATCATTAGGGCTTGTTTTGTCTTTAGTTACACAAGTGGTGTTCCTCAAGGTTCCATTTTAGGTCTTCTATTTTTCATCATTAGGGCTTGTTTTGACTTTAGTTACACTAGTGGTGTTCCTCAAGGTTCCACTTTAGGTCCTCTCTTTTTCATCATTAGGGCTTGTTTTGTCTTTAGTTACACTAGTGGTGTTTCTCAAAGTTCCACTTTAGGTCCTGTCTTTTTCATCATTAGGGCTTGTTTTGTCTTTAGTTACACTAGTGGTGTTCTTCAAGGTTCCACTTTAGGTCCTCTCTTTTTCATCATTAGGGCTTGTTTTGTCTTTAGTTACACTAGTGGTGTTCTTCAAGGTTCCACTTTAGGTCCTCTCTTTTTCATCATTAGGGCTTGTTTTGTCTTTAGTTACACTAGTGGTGTTCTTCAAGGTTCCACTTTAGGTCCTCTCTTTTTCATCATTAGGGCTTGTTTTGTCTTTAGTTACACTAGTGGTGTTTCTCAAGGTTCCACTTTAGGTCCTCTCTTTTTCATCATTAGGGCTTGTTTTGTCTTTAGTTACACTAGTGGTGTTCCTCAAGGTTCCACTTTAGGTCCTCTCTTTTTCATCATTAGGACTTGTTTTGTTTTTAGTTACACTAGTGGTGTTCCTCAAGGTTCCACTTTAGGTCTTCTCTTTTTCATCATTTGGGCTTGTTTTGTCTTTAGTTACACTAGTAGTGTTCTTAAAGGTTCCACTTTAGGTCCTCTCTTTTTCATAATTTGGGCTTGTTTTGTCTTTAGTTACACTAGTGGTGTTCCTCAAGGTTCCACTTTAGGTCCTCTCTTTTTCATCATTAGGGCTTGTTTAGTCTTTAGTTACACTAGTGGTGTTCTTAAAGGTTCCACTTTAGGTCCTCTCTTTTTCATCATTAGGGCTTGTTTAGTCTTTAGTTACACTAGTGGTGTTCTTAAAGGTTCCACTTTAGGTCCTCTCTTTTTCATCATTAGGGCTTGTTTTGTCTTTAGTTACACTAGTGGTGTTCATAAAGGTTCCACTTTAGGTCCTCTCTTTTTCATCATTAGGGCTTGTTTTGTCTTTAGTTACACTAGTGGTGTTCCTCAAGGTTCCACTTTAGGTCCTTTCTTTTTCATCATTAGGGCTTGTTTTGTCTTTAGTTACACTAGTGGTGTTCCACTTTAGGTCCTCTCTTTTTCATCATTAGGGCTTGTTTTGTCTTTAGTTACACTAGTGGTGTACCTCAAGGTTCCACTTTAGGTCCTTTCTTTTTCATCATTAGGGCTTGTTTTGTCTTTAGTTACACTAGTGGTGTTCCACTTTAGGTCCTCTCTTTTTCATCATTAGGGCTTGTTTTGTCTTTAGTTACACTAGTGGTGTTCCTCAAGGTTCCACTTTAGGTCCTCTCTTTTTCATCATTAGGGCTTGTTTTGTCTTTAGTTACACTAGTGGTGTACCTCAAGGTTCCACTTTAGGTCCTCTCTTTTTCATCATTAGGGCTTGTTTTGTCTTTAGTTACACTAGTGGTGTTCCTCAAGGTTCCACTTTAGGTCCTCTCTTTTTCATCATTAGGGCTTGTTTTGTCTTTAGTTACACTAGTGGTGTTCCTCAAGGTTCCACTTTAGGTCCTCTCTTTTTCATCATTAGGGCTTGTTTTGTCTTTAGTTACACTAGTGGTGTTTCTCAAGGTTCCACTTTAGGTCCTCTCTTTTTCATCATTAGGGCTTGTTTTGTCTTTAGTTACACTAGCGGTGTTCCTCAAGGTTCCACTTTAGATCCTCTCTTTTTCATCATTTGGGCTTGTTTTGTCTTTAGTTACACTAGCGGTGTTCTTAAAGGTTCCACTTTAGGTCCTCTCTTTTTCATCATTAGGGCTTGTTTTGTCTTTAGTTACACAAGTGGTGTTCCTCAAGGTTCCATTTTAGGTCTTCTATTTTTCATCATTAGGGCTTGTTTTGACTTTAGTTACACTAGTGGTGTTCCTCAAGGTTCCACTTTAGGTCCTCTCTTTTTCATCATTAGGGCTTGTTTTGTCTTTAGTTACACTAGTGGTGTTTCTCAAGGTTCCACTTTAGGTCCTGTCTTTTTCATCATTAGGGCTTGTTTTGTCTTTAGTTACACTAGTGGTGTTCTTCAAGGTTCCACTTTAGGTCCTCTCTTTTTCATCATTAGGGCTTGTTTTGTCTTTAGTTACACTAGTGGTGTTCTTCAAGGTTCCACTTTAGGTCCTCTCTTTTTCATCATTAGGGCTTGTTTTGTCTTTAGTTACACTAGTGGTGTTCTTCAAGGTTCCACTTTAGGTCCTCTCTTTTTCATCATTAGGGCTTGTTTTGTCTTTAGTTACACTAGTGGTGTTTCTCAAGGTTCCACTTTAGGTCCTCTCTTTTTCATCATTAGGGCTTGTTTTGTCTTTAGTTACACTAGTGGTGTTCCTCAAGGTTCCACTTTAGGTCCTCTCTTTTTCATCATTAGGACTTGTTTTGTTTTTAGTTACACTAGTGGTGTTCCTCAAGGTTCCACTTTAGGTCTTCTCTTTTTCATCATTTGGGCTTGTTTTGTCTTTAGTTACACTAGTAGTGTTCTTAAAGGTTCCACTTTAGGTCCTCTCTATTTCATAATTTGGGCTTGTTTTGTCTTTAGTTACACTAGTGGTGTTCCTCAAGGTTCCACTTTAGGTCCTCTCTTTTTCATCATTAGGGCTTGTTTTGTCTTTAGTTACACTAGTAGTGTTCTTAAAGGTTCCACTTTAGGTCCTCTCTTTTTCATCATTAGGGCTTGTTTTGTCTTTAGTTACACTAGTGGTGTTCCTCAAGGTTCCACTTTAGGTCCTCTCTTTTTCATAATTAGGGCTTGTTTTGTCTTTAGTTACACTAGTGGTGTTCCTCAAAGTTCCACTTTAGGTCCTCTCTTTTTCATCATTAGGGCTTGTTTTGTCTTTAGTTACACTAGTGGTGTTCCTCAAAGTTCCACTTTAGGTCCTCTCTTTTTCATCATTAGGGCTTGTTTTGTCTTTAATTACACTAGTGGTGTTCTTCAAGGTTCCACTATAGGTCCTCTCTTTTTCATCATTAGGGCTTGTTTTGTCTTTAGTTACACTAGTGGTGTTCCTCAAGGTTCCACTTTAGGTCCTCTCTTTTTCATCAATAGGGCTTGTTTTGTCTTTAGTTACACTAGTGGTGTTCCTCAAGGTTCCACTTTAGGTCCTCTCTTTTTCATCATTAGGGCTTGTTTTGTCTTTAGTTACACTGGTGGTGTTCCTCAAGGTTCCACTTTAGGTCCTTTCTTTTTCATCATTAGGGCTTGTTTTGTCTTTAGTTACACTAGTGGTGTTCCTCAAGGTTCCACTTTAGGTCCTTTCTTTTTCATCATTAGGGCTTGTTTTGTCTTTAGTTACACTAGTGGTGTTCCTCAAGGTTCCACTTTAGGTCCTGTCTTTTTTATCATTAGGGCTTGTTTTGTCTTTAGTTACACTAGTGGTGTTCTTCAAGGTTCCACTTTAGGTCCTCTCTTTTTCATCATTAGGGCTTGTTTTGTCTTTAGTTACACTAGTGGTGTTCCTCAAGGTTCCACTTTAGGTCCTCTCTTTTTCATCATTAGGGCTTGTTTTGTCTTTAGTTACACTAGTGGTGTTCTTCAAGGTTCCACTTTAGGTCCTTTCTTTTTCATCATTAGGGCTTGTTTTATCTTTAGTTACACTAGTGGTGTTTCTCAAGGTTCCACTTTAGGTCCTCTCTTTTTCATCATTAGGGCTTGTTTTGTCTTTAGTTACACTAGTGGTGTTCCTCAAGGTTCCACTTTAGGTCCTCTCTTTTTCATCATTAGGACTTGTTTTGTCTTTAGTTACACTAGTGGTGTTCCTCAAGGTTCCACTTTAGGTCTTCTCTTTTTCATCATTTGGGCTTGTTTTGTCTTTAGTTACACTAGTGGTGTTCCTCAAGGTTCCACTTTAGGTCCTCTCTTTTTCATCATTAGGGCTTGTTTTGTCTTTAGTTACACTAGTGGTGTTCCTCAAAGTTCCACTTTAGGTCCTCTCTTTTTCATCATTAGGGCTTGTTTTGTCTTTAGTTACACTAGTGGTGTTCCTCAAGGTTCCACTTTAGGTCCTCTCTTTTTCATCATTAGGGCTTGTTTTGTCTTTAGTTACACTAGTGGTGTTCCTCAAAGTTCCACTTTAGGTCCTCTCTTTTTCATCATTAGGGCTTGTTTTGTCTTTAGTTACACTAGTAGTGTTTTTAAAGGTTCCACTTTAGGTCCTCTCTTTTTTATCATTAGGGCTTGTTTTGTCTTTAGTTACACTAGTGGTGTTCCTCAAGGTTCCACTTTAGGTCCTCTCTTTTTCATCATTTGGGCTTGTTTTGTCTTTAGTTACACTAGTATTGTTCTTAAAGGTTCCACTTTAGGTCCTCTCTTTTTCATCATTAGGGCTTGTTTTGTCTTTAGTTACACTAGTGGTGTTCCTCAAGGTTCCACTTTAGGTCCTCTCTTTTTCATCATCAGGGCTTGTTTTGTCTTTAGTTACACTAGTGGTGTTCCTCAAAGTTCCACTTTAGGTCCTCTCTTTTTCATCATTAGGGCTTGTTTTGTCTTAAGTTACACTAGTGGTGTTCCTCAAAGTTCCACTTTAGGTCCTCTCTTTTTCATCATTAGGGCTTGTTTTGTCTTTAGTTACACTAGTGGTGTTCCTCAAGGTTCCACTTTAGGTCCTCTCTTTTTCATCATTTGGGCTTGTATTGTCTTTAGTTACACTAGTGGTGTTCCTCAAGGTTCCACTTTAGGTCCTCTCTTTTTCATCATTAGGGCTTGTTTTGTCTTTAGTTACACTAGTGGTGTTCCTCAAAGTTCCACTTTAGGTCCTCTCTTTTTCATCATTAGGGCTTGTTTTGTCTTTAGTTACACTAGTGGTGTTCCTCAAGGTTCCACTTTAGGTCCTCTCTTTTTCATCATTAGGGCTTGTTTTGTCTTTAGTTACACTAGTGGTGTTCCTCAAGGTTCCACTTTAGGTCCTCTCTTTTTCATCATTAGGGCTTGTTTTGTCTTTAGTTACACTAATGGTGTTCCTCAAGGTTCCACTTTAGGTCTTATATTTTTCATCATTTGGGCTTGTTTTGTCTTTAATTACACTAGTGGTGTTCCTCAAGGTTCCACTTTAGGTCCTCTCTTTTTCATCATTAGGGCTTGTTTTGTCTTTAGTTACACTAGTGGTGTTCCTCAAGGTTCCACTTTAGGTCCTCTCTTTTTCATCATTAGGGCTTGTTTTGTCTTTAGTTACACTAATGGTGTTCCTCAAGGTTCCACTTTAGGTCTTCTATTTTTCATCATTTGGGCTTGTTTTGTCTTTAATTACACTAGTGGTGTTCCTCAAGGTTCCACTTTAGGTCCTCTCTTTTTCATCATTAGGGCTTGTTTTGTCTTTAGTTACACTAGTGGTGTTCCTCAAGGTTCCATTTTAGGTCCTCTCTTTTTCGTCATTAGGGCTTGTTTTGTCTTTAGTTACACTAGTGGTGTTCCTCAAGGTTCCACTTTAGGTCCTCTCTTTTTCATCATTAGGGCTTGTTTTGTCTTTAGTTACACTAGTGGTGTTCCACTTTAGGTCCTCTCTTTTTCATCATTTGGGCTTGTTTTGTCTTTAGTTACACTAGTGGTGTTCCTCAAGGTTCCACTTTAGGTCCTCTATGTTTCATCATTAAAACTTGTTTTGTCTTCAGTTACACTAGTGGTGTTCCTCAAGGTTCCACTTTAGGTCCTCTCTTTTTCATCATTAGGGCTTGTTTTGTCTTTAGTTACACTAGTGGTGTTCCTCAAGGTTCCACTTTAGGTCCTCTATGTTTCATCATTAAAACTTGTTTTGTCTTCAGTTACACTAGTGGTGTTCCTCAAAGTTCCACTTTAGGTCCTCTCTTTTTCATCATTAGGGCTTGTTTTGTCTTTAGTTACACTAGTGGTGTTCCTCAAGGTTCCACTTTAGGTCTTCTCTTTTTCATCATTAGGGCTTGTTTTGTCTTTAGTTACACTAGTGGTGTTCCTCAAGGTTCCACTTTAGGTCCTCTCTTTTTCATCATTAGGGCTTGTTTTGTCTTTAGTTACACTAGTGGTGTTCCTCAAGGTTCCGCTTTAGGTCCTGTCTTTTTCATCATTTGGGCTTGTTTTGTCTTTAGTTACACTAGTGGTGTTCCTCAAGGTTCCACTTTAGGTCCTGTCTTTTTCATCATTAGGGCTTGTTTTGTCTTTAGTTACACTAGTGGTGTTTCTCAAGATTCCACTTTAGGTCCTCTCTTTTTCATCATTAGGGCTTGTTTTGTCTTTAGTTACACTAGTGGTGTTCTTCAAGGTTCCACTTTAGGTCCTCTCTTTTTCATAATTAGGGCTTGTTTTGTCTTTAGTTACACTAGTGGTGTTCCTCAAGGTTCCACTTTAGGTCCTCTCTTTTTCATCATTAGGGCTTGTTTTGTCTTTAGTTACACTAGTGGTGTTCCTCAAGGTTCCACTTTAGGTCCTCTCTTTTTCATCATTAGGGCTTGTTTTGTCTTTAGTTACACTAGTGGTGTTCCTCAAGGTTCCACTTTAGGTCCTCTCTTTTTCATCATTTGGGCTTGTTTTGTCTTTAGTTACACTAGTGGTGTTCTTAAAAGTTCCACCTTAGGTCAATCAATCAATCAATCAATCAATGTTTATTTATATAGCCCTAAATCACAAGTGTCTCAAAGGGCTGTACAAGCCACAACGACATCCTCGGTGTCGAGTGGGTCTGACATAATATTGTGAAAGTCCAACACATCAGCGAAAGTCCAGTCCATGGTGGGGCCAGCGGGAACCATCCCGAGCGGAGACGGGTCAGCAGCGTAGAGATGTCCCATCTGATGGACAGGCTAGCGGTCCACCCCGGAGCAGAGTAGAAAAGAAAAGAAAAGAAACGGCAGATCAACTGGTCTAAAAAGGGAGTCTATTTAAAGGCTAGAGTATACAAATGAGTTTTAAGATGAGACTTAAATGCTTCTACTGAGGTCCTCTCTTTTTCATCATTAGGGCTTGTTTTGGCCCGCCAGTTCAATAAAAAAAAAACTCATATTTTTGCATCAGATTCCTAAAAACATTAAGAGTGCTGTCATAGAGAGAAGGTCCATAAAAAGCTTTCTGGGAATGTGGCCCCTGAATCAATTTAGTTGCTATTGAGTTCTATTTTGGGCCTAAAAATGGCAGACGGTTTTCCAAGTATGGCTTCTTGAGACTTTTATGTCCTGACAGACGTCTTCTGCGATTTATGTGACGATTTTCAAGGGGGTGGCGCCAGAAAGTCAATTTTGCAATTTGGTGTTTGGTACCCCCCAAAAGACCAGAGTTTTTGTGCATGTTAAAGGCCTCAAGTACGTGATTGAAGATGGAGAAAAATAACGAAAATAGGGCCCTAAAAAGCTCCAGATTTGTCTTACATTAAGTAATAATGGAGTCAGTTGTTCCAGTGACTAGTGGGTACCAGCAGACTGCATGCTATCATGCTTTCAGGACAACACCATTCAATGACATCATACTCAAGCCCCGCCCATAAGACACAAACAGTAACACCTCCTCCCCATAAGACCATGTCAAAGATGTTGTGCTGGTAGGTAATGTGTGTGTGTGTATGTGTGTGTGGCTGCACCTTGCACGTGCGGCTGACTGTGCAGGCTTTTCCTGTCGTGAGCACGGAGAGGTAGACTTGCATTCGGGGGTAAAGACAAAGAAAACTGTCTCGGGTTAGTTTTGGTGATCTGGATCAGGCGGTAAGTAGAAATGGTGAGTCGGCGGAGCGAGTCCAGAAGGCCATGGACAACCAGGGAGATCGGCCTTCTTGGCGTCATGAAGCAACCACTCACTGGACACAACATTAGGTACACCAGCACTGAGCTAAATAAGCAGAAACTCTTACATTTATACATCAACATGTACATTATTGCTTCATTAGATGGTGTACCTAATGTTGTGGCCAACATAACACCTGACAAGTAGGAGTGTCCCTTTTCACACTTTCGATACTAGATGGAGTATTGGCCGATGCCTATATTGATCCGATATCGATATCGGCAGGATACATACGCACCTGTATCATTTAGTGGTGTGGAATGTTAGAAAAGGTTTGACCAAGTGAAATGAGTCAAACAATGATAAAGTATGAAAAACACTAATTTATTCATTATTAACCGTCTGGAATGGACTTATGCTGTCTTTAAGTTGAAGTGGAGTGGTCATTGTGTTTTTTTGGCGATGATAAGTCATCGAGTTAAGCTCATGATGCAGTAAGTTGAATGATGCGGACACGTATGTTACTGGACACTTTCTCATACTTTGTATGTATCCTGACACCTTTTTTTTTTATACTTTCGACATGATATCTATATTGGAGCATTGAGTTTTGGCCGATATCAATATTGATTTGATACGATATCAGCAGGAATCATACATTATCATTTTGTAGTGTGGAATGTTAGAAGACGCTTGATGAGGTGAAATTAGTCAAACAGAGAACGATGGTCGGTATGAAAAACACTAACATATTTATTTTTAACCGTCTGGAATGGACTTATGCTGTCTTTAAGTTGAAGTGGAGTGGTAATTGTGGGGTTATTTTTGGCGATAAGTCATCGAGTCGATGCAGTCATGATACAGTAAGTTGAATGATGCGGACACGCTTGTTACTGCATACTTTCCAATGCTTTGTATGTGTCCTGATACAGCCTTTTTACTTCTGATGTGATACCTATATTGGAGCATTGAGTTTTGGCCGATATCAATATCGATTTGATACGTTATCGGCAGGAATCATACATTATCATTTTGTAGTGTGGAATGTTAGAAGAGGTTTGATGAAGTGAAATGAGTCAAACAGAGAACAATGATAGTTATGAAAAACACTAACCTATTTATTATTAACTGTCTGGAATTGACTTATGCTGTCTTTAAGTTGAAGTGGAGTGGTCATTGTGTTTTTTGGCAATTATAAGTCATTGACTTAAGCTCATGATGCAGTAAGTTAAATGATGCGGACACGTTTGTTACTGGATATTTGCTAGTAAGCGTCTGCCTTAGATACTTTGTATGTGTAAGTAATATGCAAGTAGAATGATTTGATCATTGTTTATATTGACACATGTCACCTTTTACATTGTTCAATGTCTATTACGTATGTCTAACTTGTGTGCTAGTGTTTGCTTAGCTGTTGTGTAGCTCCTAGTAGTCTATAGCCTAGCATGTTTACCTTTTGTAAATGACTTTAGTCAAATAGAAGAAATTGTGTTCTTATTGGAGGACATTTAGATGTCAAGTGTCTGTCCAGCTTTGCACAAGTAAACACTCTGCCGGACCGTTTGTATCACACATGATATCACACAAAAGTCAACACTCTGCCGGACCGCTTGTATCGCACATGATATCACACACCAGTAAACGCGTTGCAGGACCGCTTGTATCGCACATGATATCACACAACAGTAAACGCGCTGCGGAAACACTTCTATCACGCATTATATTGCATACAAGTAAACAGCTGCAGGACCCCTTGTATCACACATGATATCACACACGAGTAAACACGCTCAAGTACCGCTTGTATCGCACATGATATCACACACCAGTAAACGCGCTGCAGGACCGCTTGTATCGCACATGATATCACACACGAGTAAACACGCTCAAGGACCGCTTGTATCGCACATGATATCACACACCAGTAAACGCACTGCAGGACCGCTTGTATCGCACATGATATCACACAACAGTAAACGCGCTGCGGGACCACTTCTATCGCACATTATATTGCATACAAGTAAAGAGCTGCAGGACCACTTGTATCGCACATTATATCACACAGGAGTAAACACGCTCAAGGACCGCTTGTATTGCACATGATATAACATACAAGTAAACACCCTGCAAGACTGCTTGAATCGCACATGATATCACACACAAGTAAACGCGCTGCAGGACCGCTTGACTCACACATGATATCACACAAAAGTAAACATGCTGCAGGACCGCTTGTATCGCACATGATATTACACACCAGTAAATTCACTGCGGGACCGTTTATATCGCACATGATATCGCATACAAGTAAACACGCTACAGGATCACTTGTATCGCACATGATATCACACACGAGTAATCACTCTGCAGGACTACTTGTATCGCACACAAGTAAACACGCTCCAGGACCGCTTGTATCGCACATGATATCACACACAAGTAAACACCCTGCAAGACTGCTTGAATCGGACATGATATCACACACAAGTAAACACCCTGCAGGACTGCTTGAATTGCACATGATATCACACACAAGTAAACACTCTGCAGGACTGCTTGTATCGCACATGATATCCCACACGAGTAATCACGTTGCAGGACTACTTGTATCACACGCAAGTAAACACGCTCCAGGACCGCTTGTATCGCACATGATATCACACACAAGTAAACACCCTGCAAGACTGCTTGAATAGCACATGATATCACACACAAGTAAACACTCTGCAGGACTGCTTGTATCGCACATGATATCCCACACAAGTAAACACGTTGCAGGACTGCTTGTATTGCACATGATATCACACACAAGTAAACACTCTGCAGGACTGCTTGTATCGCACATGATATCACACACTAGTAAACGCGCTGCGGGAAAGCTTGTATCGCACATGATATCCCACACAAGTAAACACCCTGCAAGACTGCTTGAATCGCACATGATATCACACACAAGTAAACACTCTGCAGGAAATGCTTGTATCGCACGTGATATCCCACACAAGTAAACACGTTGCAGGACTGCTTGTATTGGACATGATATCACACACAAGTAAACACTCTGCAGGACTGCTTGTATCGCACATTATATCACACACAGATAAACACGTTGCAGCACTGCTTGTATCGCACATGATATCACACACAAGTAAACACGTTGCAGTACCGCTTGTATCGCACATATCACATAAAAGTAAACACGTTGCAGGACTGCTTGTATCGCACATTTTACATGCTAGTGCATACAATTCCATACTTGTTTTTTAGAGATATGGGACATTAGATATGGGACTGGGACACTCCTAAGCAGAACAAAGTGGATCCTTGACATGACGTTTAAGTTGTGATGTCATGCAGTCTGGCAGGACTAATCTGACGTGTGTTCCAGTCCAGCAAAGACATGCACAGACAGTCCATGGCAGGACACTTTGTGAGTGCAACCACAGGACCATGGGAAAGAAGTAGAGTGTGTCTGTGTGTGTGTGTGTGTGTGTGTGTGTGAGGGGGGTGTGTGCGAGTGTGTTGATGGCGTGTGGTCACTCTCAGAGTGGGGAGCTGCTTCTCCGCTGGCTCCCTGGTCTCCCCTCCCCTGGTCCCCCCATACCATCTCTGTCTGCCGCACCTCAAAGGCTGGCTCCTCCCCCTCTTCTTCTCCCCCTTCGTCATCCTCACCCATGTGGCAACTCTGTGGGAGAACACATCCTCATACTTCTCATCCACTACACTCAGGACACTTACACACGCTGTGGAGCTGGGGTGTCCAAACTCTTTGACTGGGGGGCCGCATTCATATCATATTAATATGGTGGATGTATCATTAATATGATGGATTTATCATTAATATGATGGATATATCATTAATATAATGAACATATCATTAATATGATGGACATATCATTAATATGGTGGATATATCATTAATATAATGGATATATCATTAATATAATGGATATATCATTAATATGGTGGATATATCATTAATATGATGGATATATCATTAATATGATGGCTATATCATTAATATAATGGATATATCATTAATATAATGGATATATCATTAATATGATGGATATATCATTAATATAATGGATATACTGTATCATTAATATGATGGATATACTGTATCATTATTATGATGGATATATCATTAATATAATTGGATATTAACGTGAAATTTTGACTCCTACCTTGTTTACTTCTGTGACAACCTTCTTAATGTTTTGTAACCAATCGGAAATATCAAGCAGCTAAAATGTGCCAAACATAGATAAGTGGGGAGAGAGTGTTTTGCATTTTTCCCATCATGCATTGCATGGAATATAAATGGGTGTAATTTTGATTTATTTGTGCGCATGGACATTTTTTCCTAACATCCACAAAGTTCAGTGAGCAGGTTGTGTTGTGTGTGACCATAAGTGTTGACTTTTATGGAAGTGGCATATATTATTTTTGTTTGCACCATGACTAGGGAAGGTTGTTTGGATTGTGTCATAGAAGTAAATGCTACGCTATCATTTTAAAATACATTCAAGGGTCACTGATCTGATGTACTAATGTTGTCCACAAGATGGCAGCAAATATGTTGCCTGGTGATGTTTTGTTGAACTCTTAAAAAAATTTTTTTGCACCATGACTAGGGAAGGTTGTTTGGATTGTGTCATAGAAGTGAATGCTGTGTTATCATTTCAAAATACTTTCAAGGGTCACTGATCTGATGTACTAATGTTGTCCACAAGATGGCAGCAAATATGTTGCCTGGTGATGTTTTGTTGAACTTTTAATATCTTGCGGGACAAACTGAAGAGGCCACACTCGGCACAATTTGGACACCCTTGCTTTAGAGCAGGGGTCACCAACGCGGTGCCCGCGGGCACCAGGTAGCCCGTAAGGACCAGATGAGTCGCCCGCTGGCCTGTTCTAAAAATAGCTCAAATAGCAGCACTTACCAGTGAGCTGCCTCTATTTTTTAAATTGTATATATTTACTAGCAAGCTGGTCTCGCTTTGCCCGACATTTTTAATTCTAAGAGAGACAAAACTCAAATAGAATTTGAAAATCCAAGAAAATATTTTAAAGACTTGGTCTTCACTTGTTTAAATAAATTCATTTATTTTTTTTACTTTGCTTCTTATAACTTTCAGAAAAACAATTTTAGAGAAAAAATACAACCTTAAAAATTATTTTAGGATTTTTAAACACATATACCTTTTTACCTTTTAAATTCCTTCCTCTTCTTTCCTGACAATTAAAATCAATGTTCAAGTAAAAAAAAATTTTATTATTGTAAAGAATAATGAATAAATTTTAATTTAATTCTTCATTTTAGCTTCTGTTTTTTCGACGAAGAATATTTGTGAAATATTTCTTCAAATTTATTATGATTAAAATTCAAAAAAAATTATTCTGGCAAATCTAGAAAATCTGTAGAATCAAATTTAAATCTTATTTCAAACTCTTTTGAATGTCTTTTAAAATTTTTGTTCTGGAAAATCTAGAAGAAATAATGATTTGTCTTTGTTAGAAATATAGCTTGGTCCAATTTGTTATATATTCTAACAAAGTGCAGATTGGATTTTAACCTATTTAAAACATGTCATCAAAATTCTAAAATTAATCTTAATCAGGAAAAATTACTAATGATTTTCCATAAATTATTTTTGTAATTTTTTCAAAAAGATTTAAATTTGCTAGTTTTTCTCTTCTTTTTTTCGGTTGAATTTTGAATTTTAAAGAGTTGAAATTGAAGATAAACTATGTTTCAAAATTTAATTGTCATTTTTTTCATGTTTTCTCCTCTTTTAAACCGTTCAATCAAGTGTAAATATCATTAAGTATTAATAATAACATAGAGTTAAAGGTAAATTGAGCAAATTGGCTATTTCTGGCAATTTATTTAAGTGTGTATCAAACTGGTAGCCCTTTGCATTAATCACTACCCAAGAAGTGGCTCTTGCTTTCAAAAAGGTTGGTGACCCCTGCTTTAGAGTAAATACAAATGAGCAGAGGGCTTACCTTTGCCATGATGTCAGCATATGACATATACAGGTGGTCGACGTCAAGTTTTCTGTGGCGAGACACAAAAAGACTTCATGAGTCCACCCACGTGGCACACAGCCACCCGAGGACGCTCCTACATTTTCTCAGTGAGAGCCGTGCGGCTGAAATGCAGAATGAGCTGATGAAGGGGGTCGGGCTTGGCGTCCGTCTCTTCCTCCTCTTCCTCTTCTTCCTCCATGGCTTTCTGTGGGTTGCAAGGAAAGACCTCAGCCCAGGCAGGACCACCGTCCTCGCCACGGTGACCGGCGCTCACCGACAAGTCGTCAATCATCTTGTCCTCAAAGGAGTAACCTTCCGTCTCCAGCCAGTTGCGCTTGTACGCGTCCAGGAACATGTTGGTGGCCCTGTGCCTGCGGGAGCGAGTGGACACGTCACCCGTGTGAGCACACCACCGGCGGGTGATGCAATAGTTACGTGGGGATGTTGTAGAGCGGCGTCATCCTGAAGCACGCCACCACGGCCCGACGCCGCTGCTTGGACAGCAGCTTATGCCACACCATTTTCTTGGACTTGAAGGGATGCTCCGTCTGAAGAGAGAAAGGAGGACTACTTGTCCTGAAGCTGCAGAAGGTCATGGAGTCTGCTGGTGGATGTTGTCTCTACTCACCACCTCGATGTGGTACAAGACCGCAGACACCTCCTGGACCCTCTTCACCACCTTCTCCGGGTCCTCCGCGTCTTCAGCCTTCCCAGACATCTCCTTGTACAGAGACATCTGCCAGCGCATGGCGGGGTCTTCCACCTAGGAGTCAAGGGGCTTTACTTCTCTTCATGGATACCTAGGGGCCACACCTGTTGTGTCAAACTCAAGGCCCAGGGGCCAAATCTGGCCCGCCACATCAGTTTATGTTGTCTAACAAATGAGATTATTTGGCCCACTACATCATTTTTATGTGTGCCGCCACATCATTTTATATGGCCCGCCACGCCGTTTTATGTGTTCCGCAATGTTATTTTATGTGGCCCGCCACACCATTTTATGCTGTCTAACAAATTATTTTATTTGGCAAGCCACATCATTTATGTGGCCCACTGCATCATTTTGATGTGGCCCACTGCATCATTTTTATGTGGCCCACTACATCATTTATGTGGGCCACTACATCATTTATTTGGCCCAATACAACATTTTTACGTGGCCCGCCACATCATTTTATGTTGTCTAACAAATTACTTTATGTGGCCCACTACATTATTTGTATGTGTGCCGCCATATTATTTTATCTGGCCCGCCACATCATTTTATCTGGCCCGCCACGTCATTTTATATGGCCCGCCACGCCGTTTCACGTGTTCCGCAATGTTATTTTATGTGGCCGGCCACACCATTTTATGTTGTCTAACAAATTATTTTATTTGGCAAGCCACGTCAATTATGTGGCCCACTACATCATTTTGATGTGTTCCACCATATTATTTTATATGGCCCGCCACACCGTTTTGTGTTCCGCTGTTATTTTATGTGGCCCGCCACACCATTTTATGTTGTCTAACAAATTATTTTATTTGGCCCACCACATCATTTATGTGGCCCACTGCATCATTTTTATGTGGGCCACTACATCATTTATTTGGCCCACTACAACATTTTTATGTTCCGCCATGTTTTTTCATCTGGCCCGCCACATCAGTTTATGTTGTCTAACAAATTACTTTATGTGGCCCACTACATTATTTTTATGCGTGCCGCCATATTATTTTATTTTATTTATTTATTATTTTGACGCCACGTCATTTTATATGGCCCGCCACGCCGTTTTATGTGTTCCGCAATGTTATTTTATGTGGCCCGCCACACCATTTTATGTTGTCTAACAAATTATTTTATTTGGCAAGCCACATCATTTATGTGGCCCACTACATCATTTTGATGTGTTCCACCATGTTATTTTATATGGGCCGCCACACCATTTTATGTGTTCCGCTGTTATTTTAGGTGGCCCGCCACACCATTTTATGTTGTCTAACAAATTATTTTATTTGGCAAGCCACGTCAATTATGTGGCCCACTACCTCATTTTGATGTGTTCCACCATATTATTTTATATGGCCCGCCACACCGTTTTGTGTTCCGCTATGTTATCTTATGTGGCCTGCCACACCATTTTATGTTGTCTAACAAATTACTTTATTTGGCCCACCACATCTTTTTGTGTGGCCCACTGCATCATTTTTATGTGGGCCACTACATCATTTATGTGGGCCACTACATCATTTATTTGGCCCACTACAACATTTTTATGTGTTCCGCCATGTTATTTCACCTGACCCACAACATCAGTTTATGTTGTCTAACAAATTACTTCATGTGGCCCACTACATTATTTTTATGTGTGCCAAAATATTATTTTACCTGGCCCGCCACATCATTTTATATGGCCCGCCACGCTGTTTTATGTGTTCCGCAATGTTATTTTATGTGGCCCGCCACACCATTTTATGTTATCTAACAAATTATTTTATTTGGCAAGCCACATCAATTATGTGGCCCACTACATCATTTTGATGTGTTCCACCATATTATTTTATATGGCCCGCCACACCGTTTTGTGTTCCGCTGTTATTTTATGTGGCCCGCCACACCATTTTATGTTGTCTAACAAATTATTTCATTTGGCCCACCACATCATTTATGTGGCCCACTGCATCCTTTTTATGTGGGCCACTACATCATTTATGTGGCCCACTACATCATTTATTTGGCCCACTACAACATTTTTATGTTCCGCCATGTTTTTTCATCTGGCCCGCCACATCAGTTTATGTTGTCTAACAAATTACTTTATGTGGCCCACTACATTATTTTTATGCGTGCCGCCATATTATTTTACCTGGCCCGCCACATCATTTTATATGGCCCGCCACGCCGTTTTATGTGTTCCGCAATGTTATTTTATGTGGCCCGCCACACCATTTTATGTTATCTAACAAATTATTTTATTTGGCCCACCACATCATTTATGTGGCCCACTGCATCATTTTTATGTGGGCCACTACATCATTTACGTGGCCCACTACATCATTTATTTGGCCCAATACAACATTTTTATGTGGCCCGCCACATCAGTTTATGTTGTCTAACAAATTACTTTATGTGGCCCACTACATTATTTTTATGTGTGCCGCCATATTATTTTACCTGGCCCGCCACATCATTTTATATGGCCCGCCACGCCGTTTTATGTGTTCCGCAATGTTATTTTATGTGGCCCGCCACACCATTTTATGCTGTCTAACAAATTATTTTATTTGGCAAGCCACATCATTTATGTGGCCCACTACATCATTTTGATGTGTTCCACCATGTTATTTTATATGGCCCGCCACACCATTTTATGTGTTCCGCTATGTTATTTTATGTGGCCCGCCACACCATTTTATGTTGTCTAACAAATTATTTTATTTGGCAAGCCACATCAATTATGTGGCCCACTACATCATTTTGATGTGTTCCACCATATTATTTTACATGGCCCGCCACGCCGTTTTGTGTTCCGCTATGTTATTTTATGTGGCCTGCCACACCATTTTATGTTGTCTAACAAATTACTTTATTTGGCCCACCACATCTTTTATGTGGCCCACTGCATCATTTTTATGTGGGCCACTACATCATTTATGTGGCCCACTACATCATTTATTTGGCCCACTACAACATTTTTATGTGTTCCGCCATGTTATTTCACCAGGCCCGCCACATCAGTTTATGTTGTCTAACAAATTACTTTATGTGGCCCACTACATTATTTTTATGTGTGCCGCCATATTATTTTATCTGGCCCGCCACATCATTTTATATGGCCCGCCACGCCGTTTTACGTGTTCCGCAATGTTATTTTATGTGGCCCGCCACACCATTTTATGTTGTCTAAGAAATTATTTTATTTGGCCCACCACATCATTTATGTGGCCCACTGCATCATTTTTATGTGGCCCACTACATCATTTATGTGGGCCACTACATCATTTATTTGGCCCAATACAACATTTTTATGTGGCCCGCCACACCATTTTATGTTGTCTAACAAATTACTTTATGTGGCCCACTTCATTATTTTTATGTGTGCCGCCATATTATTTTATCTGGCCCGCCACATCATTTTACATGGCCCGCCACGCCGTTTTAGGTGTTCCGCAATGTTATTTTATGTGGCCCGCCACACCATTTTATGTTGTCTAACAAATTATTTTATTTGGCCCACCACATCAATTATGTGGCCCACTGCATCATTTTTATGTGGCCCAATACATCATTTATGTGGGCCACTACATCATTTATTTGGCCCAATACAACATTTTTACGTGGCCCGCCACATCATTTTATGTTGTCTAACAAATTACTTTATGTGGCCCACTACATTATTTTTATGTGTGCCGCCATATTATTTTATCTGGCCCGCCACATCATTTTACATGGCCCGCCATGCCGTTTTACGTGTTCCGCAATGTTATTTTATGTGGCCCGCCACGTCATTTTATGTTGTCTAACAAATTATTTTATTTGGCCCACCACATCATTTATGTGGCCCACTGCATCATTTTTATGTGGCCCACTACATCATTTATGTGGGCCACTACATCATTTATTTGGCCCAATACAACATTTTTATGTGGCCCGCCACACCATTTTATGTTGTCTAACAAATTACTTTATGTGGCCCACTTCATTATTTTTATGTGTGCCGCCATATTATTTTATCTGGCCCGCCACATCATTTTACATGGCCCGCCACGCCGTTTTACGTGTTCCGCAATGTTATTTTATGTGGCCCGCCACACCATTTTATGTTGTCTAACAAATTATTTTATTTGGCCCACCACATCAATTATGTGGCCCAATACATCATTTATGTGGGCCACTACATCATTTATTTGGCCCAATACAACATTTTTACGTGGCCCGCCACATCATTTTATGTTGTCTAACAAATTACTTTATGTGGCCCACTACATTATTTTTATGTGTGCCGCCATATTATTTTATCTGGCCCGCCACATCATTTTACATGGCCCGCCACGCCGTTTTACGTGTTCCGCAATGTTATTTTATGTGGCCCGCCACGTCATTTTATGTTGTCTAACAAATTATTTTATTTGGCCCACCACATCAATTATGTGGCCCACTGCATCATTTATGTGGCCCAATACATCATTTATGTGGGCCACTACATCATTTATTTGGCCCAATACAACATTTTTATGTGGCCCGCCACATCATTTTATGTTGTCTAACAAATTACTTTATGTGGCCCACTACATCATTTTTATGTGTGCCGCCATATTATTTTATCTGGCCCGCCACATCATTTAATCTGGCCCGCCACACCGTTTTATGTGTTCCGCAATGTTATTTTATGTGGCCCGCCACACCATTTTATGTTATCTAGCAAATTATTTTATTTGGCAAGCCACATCATTTATGTGGCCCACTACATCATTTTGATGTGTTCCACCATATTATTTTATATGGCCCGCCACACCGTTTTGTGTTCCGCTATGTTATTTTATGTGGCCCGCCACACCATTTTATGTTGTCTAACAAATTATTTTATTTGGCCCATCACATCACTTTTTTTGTGGCCCACTGCATCCTTTTTATGTGGCCCACTACATCATTTATGTGGGCCACTACATCATTTATTTGGCCCACTACAACATTTTTATGTTGTCTAACAAATTATTTTATTTGGCAAGCCACATCATTTATGTGGCCCACTACTGGTCCGCCATGTTATTTCACCTGGCCCGCCACATCATTTTATGTTGTCTAACAAATTACTTTATGTGGCCCTCTACATTATTTTTATGTGTTCCGCAATGTTACTTTATGTGGCCCGCCACACCATTTTATGTTGTCTAACAAATTATTTTATTTGGCAAGCCACATCATTTATGTGGCCCACTACATTATTTATTTGGGCCACTACATCATTTATTTGGCCCATTACATCATTTATGTGGCCCATTTTTATGTGTTCCACGATGTTAATTCATCTGGCCCGCCACATCATTTTATGTTGTCTAACAAATTACTTTATGTGGCCCACTACATTATTTTTATGTGTTCCGCCATGTTATTTCACCTCGCCCGCCACATCATTTTATGTTGTTCGCCTAATATATTTTAAGTGAGCTGCCACCCCATTTTATAGGGTCCGCCACACCATTTTATGTGTTCACCATCTTATTTTATGTGGCTCGCCACATCATTTTATCTGGTGGGCCAATTTATTTTATGTGGCCCACCATGTAATTTATTTTATGTTGTCTGTCACATAATTTTATCTGGCCCGCCACATCATTTTATGTTGTCCGCCTAATATATTTTAAGTGAGCTGCCACCCCATTTTAGAAGGTCCGCCACACCATTTTATGTGTTCCTCCATGCTATTTCATGGGGACGCCACACAATTTAACGTCGGGTTTTCTTATCTGGTTAAATAAAGGTTCTAACATCATTTAACTGGCCCGTCACTTTATTTATTGTGGCTCGCCACGTCAATTTATGTGTTCCTCCATGTTATTTTATTTGGCACGCCATGTAAACCTGCTAAATTAGCTGAAAAATTTAGCGTGCTAATGTTTACATGCTAAAATGCTAACTGCAACATGCGTCAAGTACTAAAATATACAACACTGAGGTGTGTACCTGAAAACTTAAAAAAAAACAACTAACCTGCTAAGTTTAGCATGCATCAAATACCAAAATATGACTACAAAATTAGTTACTAAAAAAAAGCTAGCACACTAAAACTAGCATGCTAACAGGTATCATTTGTCAAGTGACAATATACTTGACGCTGAGGTGCATACCTGCTAAATTAGCTGAAAATTGTAGCATGCTAATGTTTGCATGCTAAAACGCAAAGTACCAAAACATATTACTCTGAGGTGTGTACTTGAAAAAATTGTCTAAAATGCTAGCCTGCTAAAGTTAGCATGCGTCAAGTACCAAAATACAAAATTTGTTTTAAAAAAAAGCTAGCATACTAATGTTAGCATGCTAACAGGTATCATTCGTCAAGTGACAATATACTTGACGCTGAGGTGCATACTTGCTAAATTAGCTGAAAATTCCAGCATGCTAATGTTTGCATGCTAAAACGCAAAGTACCAAAACATATTACTCTGAGGTGTGTACTTGAAAAAATTGTCTAAAATGCTAGCCTGCTAAAGTTAGCATGCGTCAAGTACCAAAATACAAAATTAGTTTAAAAAAAAAAAAAGCTAGCATACTAATGTTAGCATGCTAACATGTATCATTCATCAAGTGACAATATACTTGACGCTGAGGTGCATAACTGCTAAATTAGCTGAAAATTCTAGCATGCTAATGTTTGCATGCTAAAACGCAGAGTACCAAAACATATTACTCTGAGGTGTGTACTTGAAAAAATTGTCTAAAATGCTAGCCTGCTAAAGTTAGCATGCGTCAAGTACCAAAATACAAAATTTGTTTAAAAAAAAAGCTAGCATACTAATGTTAGCGTGCTAACAGGTATCATTCATCAAGTGACAATATACTTGACGCTGAGGTGCATAACTGCTAAATTAGCTGAAAATTCTAGCATGCTAATGTTTGCATGCTAAAACGCAAAGTACCAAAACATATTAGTCTGAGGTGTGTACTTGAAAAAATTGTCTAAAATGCTAGCCTGCTAAAGTTAGCATGCATCAAGTACCAAAATACAAAATTAGTTAAAAAAAAAAAAAAGCTAGCATACTAATGTTAGCATGCTAACAGGTATCATTCGTCAAGTGACAATATACTTGACGGTGTGGAGAATGCATATATGTTTAAGAGTTCTTTCTTTATTCATAGTCATGTTTGTAGCAGCTAGTACTTTTCCATTGTATATTCTGTATACCAGTTTCTGTTTAGTGTTTTAGACTTTGGAATGTGCAGAGGATACATCCCCCTCCTTGCCTTATCAGTGTTGGGGAAAGGGCGGGGGGGCATTCCTTTCTGGGGGGGGACTGCTTTCCTTGATTTAAGTAGTTTTTTTCCGTTTGAATGTCAGACCATCCCGAGATGACGGTATGACTGTATTGGTCTGGGCTGGTTCTCTTGAAGCTTCAGTAAAACTTGATAATATTCCTATTCTGTCTTGATGGTCCTTCTTACTCAGCATATATGTCATCGAAAGAATTTGGGATTGACCAGGAAAAGTTGGTCGACGCAACAACGCTCAGGTGCATACCTGCTAAGCTAGCAGAAAAATCATTGCTAGCTAACGATTGTAGCGTACAATTATGGACTTACCTTGCCTTGCAGATGCAGATTGTTGTGCAAAAACTCCCTGACTTCTTCATCGGTGTCTTTCTGCAGGAAACAGGAGAGCAGCACTTGACTTGTCTGTCCAAGACCCGACCAGAGAGTCGCAGTACCGTACCAGCGAGTATCGGATCTTGGCCACGTTGATGAGCTCCTGGTCTGCAGGGGAGCACATGTTGAGGCCGATGGGCAGCATCTTCTTCAGCGCCGCCACGATGAGCGAGGTCTGCACGGAATAGCGGTCGCCACGCCGCTTCTTCTTGGTGCGCTCCTGTTCAGAGCCTCCGGACTGGAGCGGGAGAGAGGACTTCAAACTGACCGCTAGAGGGCGCTGGCGCCATAAGTTAAATCATGAAGTTAAAAAGCAAACAGGAAGTGCTGATGAAGTGGGGTGGGCGGAATGAGTGACAGAATGCTCCCACCAGGAGTGGACCCGACTCTCTTGTCAAGCTCCTGGTGGGTTCCTTCATGGCAGCCTCCTTGTTAGTAACAACAACAACAACACCAGCTTTCACTCATGCGCTCCTCTTCCCACCAGAGTGGAGACTAGAGATGTCCGATAATGGCTTTTTTTTCCCAAATATCAGATATTCCGATATTGTCCAACTCTTAATTACTGATTCCGATATCAAGCGATATATACAGTGGTGGAATGAACACATTATTATGCCTAATTTTGCGGTCGGGGGGGGGGGGGGGGCGGTTGTGGTTAATAGGGGAGTATATTTACAGCTAGAATTCACCAACTCAAGTATTTCATATATATATATATATATATATATATATATATATATATATATATATATATATATATATATATATATATATATATATATATATATATATGAAATACTTGACTTTCAGTGAATTCTAGTTATATATATATATGTATATATATTTATTTTATTATACATATAAATAAAATAAATACTTGAATTTCAGTGTTCCAGGGGCTATCCAGTAGATGGCAGTATTGTCCTGTTTAACTTCTCCTCCGTTCATGACTCGGCCACCGTGTTCAATGGAGAAGTCTGTTCTACATATTTACAGGCAACATACATACACCTTCCCCTTCGAACTGTCCTGGATGAACTGAAATTCTTGTTTCCATTCGTTTTGGAACTTGCAAGCGTATTTCTTCATCTTGCTCGTCGACGGCGTCGCCATGTCTGTAACTTCCTGGTTCTTCTGCTTCGTCTCCTTGTTGTGTGCGCAGTTGTGCACTCTGCTCTCTAAAAGCCGTAGATGTTATGACGTCATTGGGCAGGCAAGCTGTTTATATTGTGGACGTGAGAACAGGCTGTCCCCACTCAGGTCCGCATTGAGCTGGAGAGGGCGTGGCCTCCAGCTCCGGCTGAATACCGGGAGGTTATCGGGAGAGGCACTGAATACCGGGAGTCTCCCGCTAAAAACGGGAGGGTTGGCAAGTATGACATGAATAGTAGAGAAGGTACATTTTTTAAATGTTTAGAAACATTTTCTTAATTATTTTTTTTAGGAAAGGTGGGACCAGTAGCGATATAACGTGCTATGTAGATTATAGCTGAGATGTCTTTGTCACAGAAAGTATGAGAATGTGCGAGCTGCTGCCTGCTCTTCTTGACTTATGTAATCATCTCCTATTTGTCAACATGTTTGCTTATGTCCGTCCATGTTATTTGATTCAATGACGGAACATGAAACTCGTGGCGGTCGGAGAGGCTTGTCGAGCGACGCCATCGCTGCGGTAGCCAGAACAACCGCGACGGGAAGAAGGACAAAAACTGGAATTCCCCCCAAGTGTTGATGACAGGTCAGAGCTGCAAGAGGGGCTCAAATAAACACCCTGTCAGATATCAAAATATCCAATTGACATTGGATTACCGTAAATTCCGGACTATAAGCCAATACTTTTTTCCTATGCTTATAAAACGGTGCTGAATTTTTCTTCGCAGACGCCCATAATCCAAAGAGTTTTCACAAAACACAAGCAAAGACTCTGAAACGGTTTGCTATTGTTCGTGCTGCGGCGCCATCCTTTGGACGGGTTGGCTCAGTGCAGGTGCAGCTGGTGTTTCCTGCTGTGTGTCCTCCTGACATCTACTCGTCCATAGCGTTTCTACTCGCATGGATTCTTCGTTCATCACTCCAAGCAACGGTTGTAAGTTTTACAATATAACTAAAACAATTCGCACTTGTGTGATGTCTGTAGGAGTGTTTTCATGCATATTTGTACGTGCTATTGTAATGTAATGAAGCTAGCGTCGTTAGCATTAGCTTACTGTATATGCTAACACTTAAACGAGTGTCTGTGTTAGTATTATTAAAGGCCTACTGAAAGCCACTACTAGCGACCACGCAGTCTGATAGTTTATATATCAATGATGAAATCTTAACATTGCAACACATGCCAATACGGCCGGGTTAACTTATAAAGTGACATTTTAAATTTCCCGCTAAACTTCAGCTTGAAAACGTCTTTATATGATGACGTATGCAAGTGACGTCAATGGTTGAAACGGAAGTATTGGGACACATTGTATCTCAATACAAAAAGCTCTGTTTTCATCTCATAATTCCACAGTATTCTGGACATCTGTGTTGGTGAATCTTTTGCAATTTGTTTAATAAACAATGGAGACTGCAAAGAAGAAAGCTGTAGGTGGGATCGGTGTATTAGCGGCTGGCTGCAGCAACACAACCAGGAGGACTTTGACTTGGATAGCAGACGTGCTATCCGACGCTAGCCGCCGACCGTACGGATGATCGGGTGAAGTCCTTCGTCGCTCCGTCGATCGCTGGAACGCAGGTGAGCACGGGTGTTGATGAGCAGATGAGGGCTGGCTGGCGTAGGTGGAGCGCTAATGTTTTTATCATAGCTCTGTGAGGTCCCGTTGCTAAGTTAGCTTCAATGGCGTCGTTAGCAACAGCATTGTTAAGCTTCGCCAAGCTGGGAATTATTAACCGTGTAGTTACATGTCCATGGTTTAATAGTATTGTTGATCTTCTGTCTATCCTTCCAGTCAGGGGCTTATTTATTTTGTTTCTATCTGCATTTGAGCCCGATGCTATCATGTTAGCTCAGTAGCTAAAGAGCTTCGCCGATGTATTGTCGTGGAGATAAAAGTCACTGTGAATGTCCATTTTGCGTGCTCGACTCTCATTTTCAAGAGGATATAGTATCCGAGGTGGTTTCAAATACAAATCCGTGATCCACAATAGAAAAAGGAGAGAGTGTGAAATCCAATGAGCCAGCTTGTACCTACCTAAGTTACGGTCAGAGCGAAAAAAGATGCGTCCTGCGCTGCACTCTAGTCCTTCACTCTCACATTCCTCATCCACAAATCTTTCATCCTCGCTCAAATTAATGTGGTAATCGTCGCTTTCTCGGTCCGAATCTCTCTCGCTGCATTGTAAACAATGGGGAAATGTGAGGAGCCCTTCCTCTGGTGACGTCACGCTACTTCCGGTACAGGCAAGGCTTTTTTTTATCAGCGACCTTTATCGTCGTTGTTCTCTACTAAATCCTTTCAGCAAAAATATGGCAATATCGCGAAATGATCAAGTATGACACATAGAATGGATCTGCTATCCCCGTTAAATAAAAAATTTCATTAAATAAGATTTGTTTCATGGAACGTGAGGGGAGTGGGGAGCGCCACTAAAATAGGGAGGGTCTTGACCCATTTGCAACACCTCAAAGGAGATATATTTTTCATTCAGGAGACCCACCTTCGCAACAGAGAGATTTCACGACTTAAAAGAGGCTGGGTCAGCCATATTTTCCATTCAAAATTCAACGAAAGGGCCAGGGGCACAGCTATCCTTATTCGTAAAAATATTTCGTTCGAACTCAATCAAGTTGTAGCAGACCCGGCTGGTCGTTATATTATTGTGTCCGGAAAGCTGCAAGGCACCCCAGTCATACTCGCTAGCGTTTATGGACCCAACTGGGATGACAGTTCTTATGTGACCAAATTGTTTACATCATTTCCGAACATTGGAAACCATTTTATCATTATGGGCGGGGACTTTAACCTGGTGCAGGATCCTGTACTGGATCGATCATCTAACAAACTGGCTCCCTTATCTAATTCAGCCAAAACGCTAGATACTTTCGCTAAACAGTTAGGTCTTACAGACCCGTGGAGACATGCCTCCCCTACAATTAAACAATTTTCCTATTTCTCCCATGTACATCACACTTACACTCGGATAGACTTCTTTCTTCTCGACAATAGACTACTTTCCAAAACCAAAACATGTAATTACCATAGTATTGTAATCTCGGATCATGCCCCCACCTCAGTAGACATCAATATGGACACTCAACCTAGACCCCTTAAACAATGGCGATTCAACTCAGCCTTATTAGCAGAAGACCGTTATAAGAAGTTCCTACAAGATCAAATTAAGTGTTTTTTCGAATTGAACGACTCACCAGCAATCGGAAGAGGGATACTATGGGAGGCATCTAAAGCCTATATTAGAGGTCAACTTATATCTTTTGTTTCAAACCTAAATAAGACAGAGACAATTCAAATCACTGAGCTGCTCCGCAAGATTAAGGACCTTGATGATAAATACGCTTCAAACCCAGACCCGACACTATATAAAGAACGCCTTCGCCTACAAACTGACTTTGACCTTATGTCTGTCAATAGAGCGAAATTACAACTGCTCAAATCCAGACAACGATTTTTTGAATCTGGGGAAAAAGCTGGCAGGCTCTTAGCCCACCGGGTCAGGGAGGAAGCATCTTCGAGACTAATCACGTCTATTCGCTCTAACACAGGAGAACTACATACTGATCCAGCTAAGATTAATGAAACATTTGCTGCATTTTATACAACATTATATACCTCGGACTGCCCCCCTTCCTCAGATGAACTGTTTAGCGATAAAACATTCCCCCAGATAGAATGTGGGGCTGCGAGGGGCCTGGGCCAGCCCATTAGTGTCATTGAGATTACAGAAGCCATCAAATCATTACAGAGCAATAAGTCACCCGGCCCGGATGGCTTTAGTGCAGAATATTACAAAACTTTCTCCAGTGTTCTTGCTCCGGCTCTAAGAGACATGTATAATGAAGCTTTTCTGCAGCATCACCTCCCAGAAACCTTATCGAGGGCCACCATTTCTCTCATCCTAAAAAAAGAAAAAGACCCCCTGCTTTGCAGCAGCTATAGACCAATTTCGCTCTTAAATGTAGATCTAAAAATTCTATCCAAGGTTCTCGCTCTCCGGCTCCAAAGGGTGATGCCTTCCATCATCTCGTTGGATCAAACAGGTTTTATGCTAGGCCGGCAATCCTCACACAACACTCGGCGCCTCCTAAACATTATCCATTCGCCAAACCCCTCGACCCCGGAGGTGGTAGTATCCCTCGATGCGGAGAAAGCCTTTGACAGGGTTGAATGGGAATATCTATTTGAAGTGATGGGTCGGTTTGGTTTTAATGAGGATTTCATTCTCTGGGTTAAACTTTTGTACCCGTCCCCAGTAGCTTCGGTACGTACAAATAATACACTATCCGCCCCAATTTTTCTTAAAAGAGGCACTAGACAAGGTTGCCCGTTGTCTCCATTACTGTTGGCTATTGCGATAGAACCCCTTGCTCTTTGGCTGCGCGCGGAGGCAGGCTTTAAAGGTATCACCCGGTCGGACACGCTGCACAAAGTCTCGCTTTATGCGGATGACCTGCTCTTGTACATCTCGGACCCTGCTAGCTCACTCCCGGTAATATTTGACATTCTGGAGCGGTTTGGCACACACTCGGGTTACAAACTTAACTACCAAAAAAGTGAGCTGTTTCCGATTAATTCCTTAGCTAAACAGTTACCACGATCTTTAGCGGCATTCAAATGGGCACATGACGGGATTCATTACTTGGGAATCCTTATTACTCCGGCTATGTCGGATATGCTCCGGGCAAATTTTTTACCTCTAATTGAAAAGATGGAGAAGAACTTTGCCCGCTGGTCTGTTTTACCACTATCTCTCGCTGGCCGGATCAATCTGATCAAGATGATCACTCTGCCTAAATTCCTCTACCTTTTTCAACATATCCCCATATTTATTACTAAATCATTTTTCGATAAATTAGACAAATCAATATCCAAATTTTTATGGGGGGCCGGATCGGCCCGAATCCGCAAGTCGGTCCTACAATCCCCCAAATCTGAAGGAGGACTTGCACTCCCCAATTTTAGACAATACTATTGGGCGGCTAACGTACAGAAACTCTTATACTGGATGGATGGAGGCTCTCAGACCCTCCCGGCCTGGGTATCCCTCGAAACGGCGATCCCACACTCCTCATTGCATTCTTGCTTATGCTCATCACTCCCTTTCCCATTTAAACTTGAAGGCGCAAACACCATTGTATCGATCTCCATTAAAATATGGAACCAGCTACGTAAACACTTGGGTTTTCAGGGCCCATCTATATTGACCCCGCTACTTAAAAACCAATTATTTAAACCTTCCCGTACTGACCCCGCATTCATGACTTGGCACGATCATGGTATCACCACTGTGAAAGACCTCTATGCAGACGGAGTGTTCTCATCCTTCACTGAACTCTCTTCCAAATACGATTTGCCGAACTCCCACCTTTTTCGTTTTTTTCAGGCGAGGGACTTCGTAAAGAAACAGTTCCCACACTTTCCGAATCGTCCTCCGGAAACTCTTATAGATACATTGCTATCTTTGAGCCCTAATCATAAAAAATGTATCTCTGTGTTATATACCTCTTTAAGTTCAGTTGCTCCAAACTCTCTATCAGTGATAAGAGCCTCGTGGGAGAGCGATCTTAATACCAACATATCCGACCAACACTGGGACTCTGCCCTGAAACTGGTTCACTCCTCAATATGTGCCCGCCATAGTCTCATCCAATGCAAAGTAATCCATAAAATTCATTACACTAACTCAAAAGTATCCAAAATCTACCCCACTGTTAGCAATACCTGCAATAGATGCAAACAATCTCCGGCCGATCATGTCCATATGTTCTGGTCCTGCTCTAAACTATGTTCCTTTATCAGCCATTTTTAGCGTATGCCCCGATAACATGTGCCCGGTATCACTAAAACGCGCTGTTGCTTTTACGACTTTGCTGGCCAGGCGATTGATCTTGTTTTACTGGAAGCTGGCTCGCCCCCCATCGCACGGCCGTTGGATTAGAGGTTCTCTACAATCTAAAACTAGAAAAACTTAGGTTTTCGCTAAAAGGCTCGGCTCAAGCGTTTGAAAGCTCATGGAGTCCTTTCTTGCTGTATGTCAACTCTCTTGATTTATCCCCAGACGCAGATGAGGAATAATCTCCCTTTTATTTATTATTATTATTTTATTTTTATTTTATTTTATTTTTATTTTATTTTTTCCCTTTCTCTCCTTTCAGCCTGTTTGTCTGTCTCTGGCCTCGTATGTGTGTGTGTATGTGAGGATGTCTGTTTTTGTCGTCTTACTTGTTATATGATTGTGCCATATGTCCCTTGTTGGTGTGACCTGAGTGGGGTGGGAGGGTGGGTGGGGATTTGGGTTTTAAGGGAAAGGGTGTGAAGAATTTTCTGACTTTAAAATTGTACTGTTTCGACTTGCACTTTTTTCTGTATTTGAAAATGCCAATAAAAAAAGTTAGATTAAAAATTTCATTAAATAAAAAAATGTCATTTCAGTAGGCCTTTAACGTACAATGGAATTCTTGTTGTATTGTTTCACTTTCACAAATTCCTCAGTAAATTCACCAAAACGCCACCGTGGAGTTATTGAGTCTGTTTAGCTGATTGGAGAGCTAGCTTGCGCAGCTAGTGGGTCCACGACCATGACTTCTGTTTTGTTTGATCAGCCGTTTTACTGCCCTGTTACAGAAAACGTTTGGAAACAATTAAGGTATGTAAATAAACATTCATAGAATATTTCTGTGTAAATAACTCATTTCACAACGTATATATCTGCGGCTTACAGTCCTGTCTGTGGACTGCCATGACAGAATGAAAGTTGACACCAAGGGGAGTCTTCAAGCCATGTGACGATGAAGGCGTCCATGGAGTCAAGGAATTAGGTCCAGTTAGTACGTGTGATGGAGGCTTTAAACCCCCCTGACCATCATGCTGGCTGTGCTACGCATGGCTTTTTGGAAACAATGGAAGGTGGAAAGCAAAGCCAGTGTGGAGGGAAGGAAAAGGAAGTGGAGTCCGCCAGTACAGGAAATAATACCAGCTGAAAGAACCTAGACCTGCGACATCTGCAAACTGTTTACTCATCAAACAAGGCAGGAAGATGGCACCCGGCTGCAGGAGAGCACGGCTCAAAATTGGAGCGCCGCTGCTTAGCCGGGCGCCATGACACCGGTCAGGCCACTACAATCTACGTCAAAGAGCTTTCATCAAGCCACACACTCTCTCACACACAGACACACACACCCTGAACAAACCGTCTTCCCACACTAAGGTCTAATGTCACACACCAGTGGGCATAGAAGGTGAACACAGTCGTTGGGACCACAGTGACTTATTTCAAAGCATCAGCCGTACCACTCATTAGATGGTATGTACACCATGACTAGTGAGTGTGTGGCACACTCACTAGCTGATACTAGAATCACAGTCTTACAAAAACTCACGAGTTGATTCCGATTTTTGGGGTTCAGCTGATTGTTTTTTTTAACTGATTTTGGTAATAAATGATTTGGTATAAAAACATTAGCTTCTCTTGGCTGCTGACATACAAGCATGGAAATGTCTTTATTTTAACATAATGATACATGAAACATGTGTTTCCTATACTAGACAGCTTGTCTTTTAGTAGTAAGTAAACAAACAAAGGCTCCTAATTAGTCTGCTGACGTATGCAGTAACATATTGTTACCTATTATTTTGTTCATTTCCTGTTAATATCTGCTTACTTCCTGTTTCTACATGTTCTATCTACACTTCTGTTAAAATGTAATAATCACTTATTCTTCTGTTGTTTGATACTTTACATTAGTTTTTGTTAGAATAATTATGTATTAGGGATGTCCGATAATGGCTTTTTGCCGATATCCGATATTCCGATATTGCCCAACTCTTTAATTACCGATACCGATATCAACCGATACCAATACTGATATATACAGTTGTGGAATTAACACATTATTATGCCTAATTTGGACAAACAGGTATGGTGAAGATAAGGTCCTTTTTTTTTTTTAAATTAATAAAATAAAATAAGATAAATAAATTAAAAACATTTTCTTGAATAAAAAAGAAAGTAAAACGATATAAAATCAGAAACTAGAAACTAGTAATTAATGAAAATTAGTAAAATTAACTGTTAAAGGTTAGTATTATTAGTGGACCAGCAGCACGCACAATCATGTGTGCTTACGGACTGTATCCCTTGCAGACTGTATTGATATATATTGATATATAATGTAGGAAGCAGAATATTAATAACAGAAGGAAACAACCCTTTTGTGTGAATGAGTGTAAATGGGGGAGGGAGGTTTTTTGGGTTGGTGCACTAATTGTAAGTGTATCTTGTGTTTTTTATGTTGATTTAATTTAAAAAAAAACAAAAAAAAACGATACAGATAATAAAAAAAACGATACCGATAATTTCCGATATTACATTTTAAAGCATTTATCGGACGATGATATCGGCCGGCCGATATTATCGGACATCTCTATTATGTATGTATTATCACACTAACTTTAGTATGCTTAAAGTCCGTTGCTTTAGTTATTTAGCTATTGTGCTCAAGTTGGACTTTTCTAATCTGTGCAATGACAAAGACTTCTTGTCTGAGGGGTGGCCTCTTTGTTTTAGCCCGCTAACAGCCGAGGACTTCAACGACCTCAGCGAAGATAAGACGACAACACGCAGACGAAGCAGAGACTTTAAGGACCTCAACGAAGATGAGATGACAACACGCAGACGAAGCGGGGACAAGGCGAAACCACAAGGGCCCCCCAGCACATTCCGTCACGTACTGTGCGTCCTGGACCTGCTTTGCATAATATATGTGACAACTTCTTTTAGAGGCAGCCTCAGTGATGTTGACTATGGAACTCTGAATGAAAAGAGGGACGCGGGAGCTGACTGAGACTGTGACTAAGTGTTCAGCTCCATGCGACATTATATATCAATATGTATCAATACAGTCTGCAAGGGATACAGTCTGTGCTCCCTACATTATATATCAATATATATCAATACAGTCTGCAAGGGATACAGTCCGTAAGCACACATGATTGTGCGTGCTGCTGCTCCACTAATAATACTAACCTTTAACAGTTAATTTTACTCATTTTCATGAATTACTAGTTTCTATGTAACTGTTTTTATATTGTTTTACTTTCTTTTTTATTCAAGAAAATGTTTTTAATTTAGTTATCTTATTTTTTTATTTTTTTTTAAAAGTACCTTATCTTCACCATACATGGTTGTCCAAATTAGGCATAATAATGTGTTAATTCCACGACTGCATATATCGGTTGATATCAGTATCGGTTGATATCGGTATCGGTAATTAAAGAGTTGGACAATATCAGAATATCGGATATCGGCAAAAAGCCATTATCGGACATCCCTAGTAATCATAGTAGTATCAACTATATACAGCAATTGTTTACATTGAGGAGCGCTAGCTTGCTGTTAGCGGTTAGCTATTCTATCCTCCTACGGTGTGTAGTGAAGCATGTTTAGCTATTCCTCGTCCTCCAGTGACAATGATACTTGTAAGAAACTTACTTTGTTTGTCACCATGGAGACCAGGATTAGTGATTAAGAAGTAGCCAAAACACTGTGGAGGGGCGTTAGCTGCTTGCTAGCTATGTTTTAAATAGCAGGGGTGTCAAACTAATTTTAGCTAAAGGGCCACAAATCTACTCCCAAATGGGCCAAAATGGTTAAAATCTCGTGGCATGATAACTTAAAGATAAAGACAATTTCCGATTGTTTTTTTTGTTTAGAAACTAAACCATTACATTCTGAAAACGTACAAATCATGTTTTGTTTTTTTACACTTAGATGTTGCGGTTATGTAGTCTATCTTCATTTGTCGTTATTGACACTTTCTGAACAAATGATGTGATAATGTTCATCAGTCAAATAGGTGGAATAGTGTCTGGCAGAGTTTTAGAATGCTCCCATTGCTGTTCATTTCTAACCTATCAGAAGATGAAACAAATGATGAGATCAACATCTAATTACAGGATATTATTAATTGAAGTGAATTGTATTTATGTCGCGCTTTTCTCTAGAGACTCAAAGTGCTTTATATAGCGTATTATTTGTATTATTATGTTATATTTTGGCCCAAATGATATTTTAGTTCCAAATGAGCGTCAAGAGGTTGTCAACTGAAATGGTTTTCAACTTCACAGGTGTGCTTAAAGCTCATCAAGAGAATGCCAAGAGTGTGCAGTAACCCGAGCAAACCGGTGGCTATTTTGAAGAAACTACACTGCAAAACTGAAATCTAAGTGAGATTAAATATCTCAAATAAGGGTGATATTTGCTTATTTTCTGTCTGATAAGATACTTCTTCTCACTAAGCAGATTTTATGTTAGAGTGTTTTACTTGTTTTAAGTGTTTTGGTCCTAAATGATCTCAGTAAGATATTACAGCTTGTTGCTGAGATTGGATGAGCCATATTGAGTAAAACATGCTTGAAACTAGAATATCAACTGTTGTGTCATCAACACTCACAAGTATAAAACTACTTTTTTAAAGTAATAATTTCTTACTTCAAGCATGAAAAAAAAATCATGATGCCGAGCGCATATCATTATGTCAAGATAACGGCACTAGCATGTACTTCATTTAAAAATATTTTTCAACATATTGAGCAAAAAAAGTCTCTTTTTTTCTACCAAGAAAAGTGCACTTGTTATTAGTGAGAATATACTTATTTTAAGCTATTTTGGGGTTCATTGAGGTTAGCTAATTTGACTTGTTTTGGAAAGTCTTGACAAGCCAAATTTTCTTGTTCTATTGGCAGATAATTTTGCTTCATTTAAATAAAATACCCCTCATTTTTGTATTTTTTTTCTTGTTTTTGAACACTGACTTTTTGCAGTGTAGAATATAAAACATGTTTTCAGTTATTTCACCTTTTTTTTGTTAAGTACATAACTCCACGTGTGTTCAATAGTAGTTTTGATGTGTCAATCTACAATGTAAATAGTCATGAAAATAAAGATTGAATGAGGAGGTGTGTCCAAACTTTTGTCCTGTACTGTACATACAACAGTGTTTTTATCTACAATAATGTTTCTTCTACAAAGGGAATCATTTTCAATGTGTTGTTTTTGTATAAAAATTGGTTAAAAGATTTCAGTTGAAGTACTTTTTTGAGCACCTTTGCAGCATGGTACCTTTTTAAATGGTGATTAGTACACTGCAAAAAGTGAAATCTAAGTAAGATGAAATATCTCAAATAAGGGTGATATTTGCTTATTTTCTGTAGGATAAGATCATTCTTCTCACTAAGCAGATTTTATGTTACAGTGTTTTACTTGTTTTAAGTGTTTTGCTCCTAAATGATCTCAGTAAGATATTACAGCTTGTTGCTGAGATTTGATGACCTATATTGAGTAAAACATGCTTGAAACTAGAATACCAACTGTTGCAAAGCTGTGTCATCAACACTCTTTAAAGCAGGGGTCACCAACGCGGTGCCCGCGGGCACCAGGTAGCCCGTAAGGACCAGATGAGTAGCCCGCTGGCCTGTTCTAAAAATAGCTCAAATAGCAGCACTTACCAGTGAGCTGCCTCAATTTTTTAAATTTTATTTATTTACTAGCAAGCTGGTCTCGCTTTGCTCGACATTTTTAATTCTAAGAGAGACAAAACTCAAATAGAATTTGAAAATCCAAGAAAAGATTTTAATGACTTGGTCTTCACTTTGTTTGAATAAATTAATTTATTGTTTTACTTTGCTTCTTATAACTTTCAGAAAGACAATTTTAGAGAAAAAATACAACCTTAAAAATGATTTTAGGATTTTTAAACACATATACCTTTTTACCTTTTAAATTCCTTCCTCTTCTTTCCTGACAATTTAAATCAATGTTCAAGTAATTTTTTTTAATTATTATTGTAAAGAATAATACATACATTTTAATTTAATTCTTCATTTTAGCTTCTGTTTTTTTGGACGAAGAATATTTGTGATATATTTCTTCAAACTTATTATTATTAAAATTCAAAAAAATTATTCTGGCAAATCTAGAAAATCTGTAGAATCAAATTTAAAACCTTTTTCAAAGTCTTTTGAATTTCTTTTAAAATTTTTGTTCTGGAAAATCTAGAAGAAATAAGGATTTGTCTTTGTTAGAAATATAGCTTGGTCCAATTTGTTACATATTCTAACATGGATTTTAACCTATTTAAAACATGTCATCAAAATTCTAAAATGAATCTTAATCAGGAAAAATTACTAATGATGTTCCATAAATTATTTTTTAAATTTTTTCAAAAAGATTCAAATTAGCTAGTTTTTCTCTTCTTTTTTTTCGGTTGAATTGTAAATTTTAAAGAGTCGAAATTGAAGATAAACTATGTTTCAAAATTTTATTTTCATTTTTTTCGTGTTTTCTCCTCTTATATAAAAATGTTAGAGGCTAGCTAGTGAAAATGGGATATTGTGATTTCACAAGACTGTCTTAGAAGTGATCATTTGAAAATGTTCAATTTGAAAAATGTGCACTTAGAGAAAATATAAAAATAAAGTGTTGCATATTGATATTTATCTGTTTCTATATATATTTATTGTGAGGAATCATTAAGATGATCAGTGTTTCCACAAAGATAAATATCATTAATTATTAATAATAACATAGAGTTAAAGGTAAATTGAGTAAATTGGCTATTTCTGGCAATTTATTTAAGTGTGTATCAAACTGGTAGCCCTTCACATTAATCATTACCCAAGAAGTAGCTCTTGGTTTCAAAAAGGTTGGTGACCCCTGCTTTAAAGTAATCATTTGTTATTGCAAGCATGAAAAAAAAAAACATTTAAGATGTGACATTTCAAACAATTTTGAACAGAAATAGTTCATGCACATTCAGATCTATTCTTCAAAATTACAATTAAAAAAAGTTTGGCCGGGGGCCGGGCTGTATATATGCGCACTAATTGACTAAAAGAGCACGCACTTGCCTTGTTGCCTTTCCATTAAGAACAATAAACTAGTTTTTAGTATAAGTTTGCTGGTTTCAAGAAATGTAATGCCGAGCGCATATCATTATGTCAAGATAATGGCACTAGCATTTACTTCATTTAAGAATATTTTTCAACATATTGAGCAAAATGTCTCTTTTTTTATACCAAGAAAAGTGCACTTGTTATTAGTGAGAATACTGTATTTCCTTGAATTGGCGCCGGGAATATGGTATTCGCATGCCTAGAATTACAGCGGGGTCAAACTCGTTTCGCAAAATAATGAGCGCATGCTTGGCACTTCCGCCGGGTCAAATATGAGTCATTAAATGACTCCCGCCTCCTGGGGGTAGAGGGCGCTAGTGATCCTTCTTGCAACTGCTGGTACTGCAGAAGACCGGTGCTGCAGAAGAAGACGACAATCGGCAGCAAGAGTGCGCAGCCATTGTTTGCTTGGACTTTTACCATGGAGGATTAAATATCTAAAATAAAACAGTTTTCTAAACTGGACTTTCAATCGAAGCAGGAGGTAATACTTAAAAGGAAGATCTCCATCGAGACAGAGAGACTTTTAAAACTGAAGAAAGATAAGGAATACTTCTATATCGATGCTTTTCTTCAAAAGGAGCTGGCATGGACTCATTTATACCTAAAGGTAAGACAATAATAATGTTTTTTTTTATTAAATGTGCTTTTCATGATAAGGTAAGCGCCGGAGTGAGAAGAGGTTTTAAAATAATTAGCGCATGCTTGGCCATCCCGCAGGCTTCTGGTAAGCGCCGGAGTGACAGGAGGTTTTAAATTAATTAGCGCCCCTGCGGCTATTCAAGGAAATACGGTATACTTATTTTAAGGTATTTTTGGGTTCATTGAGGTTAGCTAATTTTACTTGTTTTGTAAAGTCTTGACAAGCCAAATTTTCTTGTTCTATTGGCAGATAATTTTGCTTAGTTCAAGTAAAATACCCTTCATTTTTGTTAGTTTTTTCTTGTTTTTGAACACTGACTTTTTGCAGTGTAGCGTACAACCCCATCTCAAGGACGTCTCGCCTCACACGTTAGTTGCTAAAGAGTCAAGTTTTGAAACGATTCACGGCTGTCACAACAACGAGTGTCCACTTTCCACGTCCACGGCGTCACCACAGCATCGCTAGGCGCAGCCACCCCGCTGTGTGCAACAAGTGCGGCGGTCCACGGGTGCCATGCGGTCAGCACGGCGCTCGTGCACAAACACAGTCTAACCTCTCCGTCTCCGGCCTACGGGGGCCCGCCGTCCCAGGACACAAGGAGAAAGCACAGTTAGCGACACGCCACCTTACTCTGTTGCTGGTGTGCCAGCTGACACGTGCTACCTTACACCGCACCCACACTCACATCCAGGAGGAGAGAGAATATGTTAGAATGTTTGATTAGTACGGGATTGATTATCAGAGATGAGTCCCTTCCTGTGTGACGGCGCACGGACTGAACTTTCCCGCCGCTCTCACCTTGCTCATCTTGCTCTTACTGTCGGCGGTGAGGAAGGACATGTTGTTGATCTCGTTCATCACCACAAAGTTCTGCTCCTCCCGCTTGAAGTTCTGCATTTGTCAAGACACCAGCAGATGACACCTCACGGGAGTGGCGTGTGGGACGAGAAGACCGGGGGTGTGGTGTGGGGGGACAGGGACTCACGTGAGATTTGGACCAGAAAATGAAGACCTCCCCTACCATCCTGAAGAGCTCCTCTGCATCAGGATCTGGACATGTCAGCCATCTTGCCCTGGGGACAAACAGCAGGGACAACTCAAGCATTCTAATCTCATTTAAGGCCACTTTTCTACCGCAATCATTGTCAGCATTCTTTCCACCGAAAGTCGCACAGTCAGCGAGAATTTTCAATTAATGTGGACAAAACATGTCAGTGTTTCCCACACATTCATTTATTTGTAAGAATTACGTCCGCCACAAATAAATAATTTTTTTTTTTTTTTTTTGTCCTGTCCAGCTTCTCAGGCAAATCATATAGTTGATGTAGATGCCTGTATCGGCTGTTCAGATTTACTTTACAAAAGAGAAGTGTAGGATACTTCTCTTGTTGCCTTATTTGTATTTGACCACTACTGTTTTCTGTTTATTTGTTACTGACTGTGGCAGGACACCTCTGCCTCTGTTTCACTTTATGTTGCTGGTAAATAATATGGGTGTAGTAGTAGGCTAAAGTTAAATTATTTAGTATGCACTAATTAAAGGGGCAGAGCTTTAAGAGACATTTTAGCTTTTATAAGATATTTTTTTGTAAGAACCACAATTAATGAATATATTTCAGTGAATAACTTATTGTTCAAATCTGTATATAAATATGTACATAAAGTGTTGTAATTATATTGTAAAATGGATGGATGGACGTTTAAAACAAAACTATTATTATTAACATTTAAAACAAAACTATTATTATTAATTAGTAAGTATACATTTTTTGAGCCTTTTTAGAGAAAATCATATCATTGTAGTAAATTATGCAAATTAATCGATGATGTCATGGTGACCACGCCCATAGCCACGCCCCCACCGCCACAGGTATCTTGGCAGTTTATGGGAAACACTGCAAGCGCAACTGAAAGGCTTGAACGTCCAGGGTGAGAGGAGTGTGTGGATGTTGGAACCGTTCGAATTGGTCTGGAAAAGTGGGATATGGAGAGGTTTGTATATTGCCCATTCATTTTCAAAGAGGGGAAATTCCTGGAAATTTCAGGTAATCAGGAAACTTTCAGAACCGTGAAATATGCTGGCTTGAATGTCCAGGGTGAGTGGAGTGTGTGGATGTTGGAACCGTTCAAATCGGTCGGGAAATGTGAGATATGGAGAGGTTTGTATATTGCCCTTTCATTTTTTAAAGGGGGAAAATTCCTGGAAATTTCTGGTAATCAGGAAACTTTCAGAACCGTGAAATATGCTGGCTTGAATGCCCAAGGTGAGTGGGGTGTGTGGATGTTGGAACCGTTCAAATCGGTTTAGAAATATGGTCTATAGAGAGGTTCTTATATTGCCCATTCATTTTCAAAGAGGGGAAATTCCTGGAAATTTCGGGTAATCAGGAAACTTTCAGAACCGTGAAATATGCTGGCTTGAATGCCCAAGGTGAGTGGAGTGTGTGGATGTTGGAACCGTTCAAATCGGTTTAGAAATGTGGTCTATAGAGAGGTTCTTATATTGCCCATTCATTTTCAAAGAGGGGAAATTCCTGGAAATTTCGGGTAATCAGGAAACTTTCAGAACCGTGAAATATGCTGGCTTGAATGCCCAAGGTGAGTGGAGTGTGTGGATGTTGGAACCGTTCAAATCGGTTTAGAAATGTGGTCTATAGAGAGGTTCTTATATTGACCATTCATTTTCAAAGAGGGGAAATTCCTGGAAATTTCGGGTAATCAGGAAACTTTCAGAACCGTGAAATATGCTGGCTAGAATGCCCAAGGTGAGTGGAGTGTGTGGATGTTGGAACCGTTCAAATCGGTCAGGAAATGTGAGATATGGAGAGGTTTGTATATTGCCCATTCATTTTTTAAAGGGGGAAAATTCCTGGAAATTTCTGGTAATCAGGAAACTTTCAGAACCGTGAAATATGCCGGCTTGAATGCCCAAGGTGAGTGGGGTGTGTGGATGTTGGAACCGTTCAAATCGGTTTAGAAATGTGGGTTATAGAGAGGTTCTTATATTTCCCATTCATTTTCAAAGAGGGGAAATTCCTGGAAATTTCGGGTAATCAGGAAACTTTCAGAACCGTGAAATATGCTGGCTTGAATGTCCAGGGTGAGTGGAGTGTGTGGATGTTGGAACCGTTCAAATCGGTCGGGAAATGTGAGATATAGAGAGGTTTGTATATTGCCCTTTCATTTTTTAAAGGGGGGAAATTCCTGTAACCCTGGACAAGTCGCCACCTCATCGCAGGGCCAACACATTTGATGTGAAATAATTGCAGCCTTAAATATGTCAACAATTCATAACATTGATTTTGATTAGTTTTCTTTTTTTTTTAACAATGACAGTTTAAAAAAGTAAAGTAAGAGACCCTGGCAAAAAAGTGTGAAAAATAAGTCAAACATCATATAAACTATTTTGACATTCAACTAGGGATGTCCGATAATGGCTTTTTGCCGATATCCGATATTCCGATATTGTCCAACTCTTTAATTACCGATACCGATATCAACCGATACCGATATCAACCGATATATGCAGTCGTGGAATTAACACATTATTATGCCTAATTTGGACAACCACGTATGGTGAAGATAAGGTACTTTTAAAAAAAATGAATAAAATAAGATAACTAAATTTAAAAAAAATTCTTGAATAAAAAAGAAAGTAAAACAATATAAAAACCGTTACATAGAAACTAGTAATGAATGAAAATGAGTAAAATTAACTGTTAAAGGTTAGTACTATTAGTGGAGCAGCAGCACGCACAATCATGTGTGCTTACGGACTGTATCCCTTGCAGACTGTATTGATATATATTGATATATAATGTAGGAACCAGAATATTGATAACAGAAAGAAATGGGGGGAGGGAGGTTTTTTGGGTTGGTGCACTAATTGTAAGTGTATCTTGTGTTTTTTATGTTGATTTAATAAAAAAATAAAAAAAACAAAAAAAAACAAAAAACGATACAGATAATTAATAACAGTTTTAAAGTAAAGCATGTGTGTAACTTGTGTCAATATTGCAAAATTGTGTAGTAAAATTAAACACCGTTCCATCCCTAGTGCCAAGTGTGTGGCATCGTATTCAAAAAGACTTGAGGCTTTAATTGATACCAAAAGTGCATCAACAAAGTATTGAGCAATGGCTGTGAATACTTTTGTACATGTGATTTATTTTATTTTTTTCCAATACATTTGCAAAAATAAAAACAATACATGTTCACATTGTCATTATTGGTATTGTGTGTAGAACTTTGAGGACAAAAACTAATTTTCAGAATAAGGCTGTAACATAATTTTTTAAAAATTTTTTTTTACTTTCAACACTTAAATATCTATAGATCAACTTCAGATCTTCCTGTTGACTTTTATTTTTTTTTGTTTTGTGCCCTTTTTTAATCAAATAAATCCATGTTTTTATTGGCAAAAACACAAAATGTTAAAATTGCAGCCTAAAATAGGTCACTAATTCAAAACATTGATTTTGATTCATTTTCATTTTTTGAACAATGACAGTTTTAAAAAAATTAAGTAAGAGACCCCCACAAATAAGTGTTAAAAATACAAACCCCGTTTCCATATGAGTTGGGAAATTGTGTTCGATGTAAATATAAACGGAATACAATGATTTGCAAATCCTTTTCAAGCCATATTCAGTTGAATATGCTACAAAGACAACATATTTGATGTTCAAACTCATAAACATTTTTTTTGTGTGCAAATAATCATTAACTTTAGAATTTGATGGCAGCAACACGTGACAAAGTAGTTGGGAAAGGTGGAAATAAATACTGATAAAGTTGAGGAATGCTCATCAAAGACTTATTTGGAACATCCCACAGGTGAACAGGCTAATTGGGAACGGGTGGGTGCCATGATTGGGTATAAAAGTAGATTCCATGAAATGCTCAGTCATTCACAAACAAGGATGGGGCGAGGGTCACCACTTTGTCAACAAATGCCTGAGCAAATTGTTGAACAGTTTAAGAAAAACCTTTCTCAAGCAGCTATTGCAAGGAATTTAGGGATTTCACCATCTACGCTCCGTAATATCATCAAAGGGTTCAGAGAATCTGGAGAAATCACTGCACGTAAGCGGCTAAGCCCGTGACCTTCCATCCCTCAGGCTGTACTGCATCAACAAGCCACATCAGTGTGTAAAGGATATCACCACATGGGCTCAGGAACACTTCAGAAACCCACTGTCAGTAACTACAGTTGGTCGCTACATCTGTAAGTGCAAGTTAAAACTCTCCTATGCAAGGCGAAAACCGTTTATCAACAACACCCAGAAACGCCGTCGGCTTCGCTGGGCCTGAGCTCATCTAAGATGGACTGATACAAAGTGGAAAAGTGTTCTGTGGTCTGACGAGTCCACATTTCAAATTGTTTTTGGAAACTGTGGACGTCGTGTCCTCCGGACCAAAGAGGAAAAGAACCATCCGGATTGTTCTAGGGGCAAAGTGTAAAAGGCAGCATGTGTGATGGTATGGGGGTGTATTAGTGGCCAAGACATGGGTAACTTACACATCTGTGAAGGCACCATTAATGCTGAAAGGTACATACAGCTTTTGGAGCAACATATGTTGCCATCCAAGCATGGACGACCCTGCTTATTTCAGCAAGACAATGCTAAGCCACGTGTTACATCAACGTGGCTTCATAGTAAAAGAGTGCGGGTACTAGACTGGCCTGCCTGTAGTCCAGACATTGAAAATGTGTGGTGCATTATGAAGCCTAAAATAGCAGAAGGGAGACCCCCGGACTGTTGAACAACTTAAGCTGTACATCAAGCAAGAATGGGAAAGAATTCCACCTGAGAAGCTTCAAAAATGTGTCTCCTCAGTTCCCAAACCTTTACTGAGTGTTGTTAAAAGGAAAGGCCATGTAACACAGTGGTGAACATGCCCTTTCCCAACTACTTTGGCACGTGTTGCAGCCATGCAATTCTAAGTTAATTATTATTTGCAAAAAAAAAAAAAACTTTATGAGTTTGAACATCAAATATGTTGTCTTTGTAGCATATTCAACTGAATATGGCTTGAAAAGGATTTGCAAATCATTGTATTCCGTTTATATTTACATCTAACACCATTTCCCAACTCATATGGAAACGGGGTTTGTAAGTCAAACATCATATCAATTATTTTTACTTTAGACTTACTTCAGATCTATCAGTCGATTATAAGTGTGTATTTGTTTTGAGCAATAACAGTTTTAAAGTAAAAATGAGTGTTATTTGTGTCAATATTTTCTTGTTAAATTCCATTTTTTATGTTTTTTTTGTGATATTCATTTTAAAAAAGGAGCTAGAAAGAGGACGTCCCACCTGTTGTTGTCCACGTAGCGGATGAGCAAGGGGTAGAGGGCGTAGAGGTCGCGGCACAGGACAGCAAACTCGTCTCGGATGGTTCCATTCTCGCTGTCTACCTCCATCTTGCCCTCCATGCGCAGGTGGTCCTCCTCCGCCACCACCTTGCCCGAGCGCTTCTTCAGCTTCTCCATGGTGGGGATGAAGTGGGACTTCAGCATCTCCGGCTTGGCCCTGCTGACGATGGGCTGGGCGAAAACTGCGGGTGGAAGAACATGGGTACAATCCAGGTGTTTTCACGTGTATGAACTGTACATTTGAACAACAATATCAACACAACGTTTGAACTGTTGTCTTTCATTACATACAATTGTTGGAGCAAAATAAAGCTAATAGTGCAAGATAACTTCTTGCTTGCTCTCAACTAGGGATGTCCGATAATGGCTTTTTGCCGATATCTGATATTCCGATATTGTCCAACTCTTTAATTACCGATACCGATATCAACCGATACCGATATCAACCGATATATGCAGTCGTGGAATTAACACATTATTATGCCTAATTTGGACAACCAGGTATGGTGAAGATAAGGTACTTTTTTTTTTTTAATTAGTAAAATAAGATAAATAAATTAAAAACATTTTCTTGAATAAAAAAGAAAGTAAAACAATATAAAAACAGTTACATAGAAACTAGTAATGAATGAAAATTAGTAAAATTAACTGTTAAAGGTTAGTACTATTAGTGGATCAGCAGCACGCACAATCATGTGTGCTTACGGACTGTATCCCTTGCAGACTGTATTGATATATATTGATATATAATGTAGGAAGCACAGACTGTATCCCTTGCAGACTGTATTGATATATATTGATATATAATGTAGGAAGCAGAATATTAATAACAGAAAGAAACAACCCTTTTGTGTGAATGAGTGTAAATGGGGGAGGGAGGTTTTTTGGGTTGGTGCACTAATTGTAAGTGTATCTTGTGTTTTTTATGTTGATTTAATAATAATTTAAAAAAAACAAAAAAAACAACAACAAAAAACGATACCGATAATAAAAAAAACGATACCGATAATTTCCGATATTACATTTTAACGCATATATCGGCCGATAATATCGGCAGGCCGATATTATCGGACATCTCTACTCTCAACAGAGGCGGACGCTTCCCTTCCCTCTCCCTTATCTTTGCTTCTCCGTCTCGTCTCAACTCTCTGGGAGCCTCGCTGTTCTCCCACGTTAAAAATGGAATTGATCAACTCCTTTCCCAACGAAATTGACAAGATGTTCTCGACGAGAAGCTCGGGTTGGGGTAAACCCGTCTGTCCTGAACGTTTGCTGCTGGATACAAGACGGGCGTGTGGGAGAAGTGGAGGCTCGTGTGCCTGGCAATTATTTCCGTTGAGGACATGAAAGGTATCTATGACAACAAGGCATCTGCTGATTGGATCCTGGTGTATCGACACATTTGTAACGTGATTGATAGGCACTCAAACTGTGGCAATTTCATGTCAAAACCGCAAACTAGGTAACATCTCGGAGAAGCTTTCCGCTCAGCAAGGCGAAATTACGAAGTAGACTGTATCTACTTGCCCTAACCAAAATATACTGATCTGCTTCCTTCTACATTCCTTCGCCCCGTTCACACCAGCCTGTTGAAAACTCCTCCAGGAGATCACTGCTGTGAGCTGCTCCGACATTCCTTCCCCCCTTCCCTCACGGGACTGGTTTGGGACTAGATCACGGTCGTCTCCATAGCGGCCCGCTGTGGTACCGCGATGTTACTATGAGGCAACAAGATCGTGACGTGTCACGTCCCTGGCTTATGAATACCCACGCATCCATGGACACGACACAAACACTTCGGTGTTTCACATTTTTTTTGCTTACGGCCATGATACAAATTGTTAAAAAAAACAAAAAAACAGGCGGTGTTTTATTGCTCAAGCTTTGGCGTCATATTTTGAAGAAGTTCGCTCAATGCAGTGTCCTTCCATTTAGTGCTTTCAACCGGAAGTGGAAATACCGATTAGTCTTCTCGCCGTCAACAGCGTTTCTACTCGAGTGTATTCTTCAAGCAACATTTGTAAGTTTTACAATATACAGTGGTGGTCAAAAGTGTACATACACATGTAAAGAACATCATGTCATGGCTGTCTTGAGTTTCCAATCATTTCTACAACTCTTATTTTGTTGTGATGTAGTGATTGGAGCACATACTTGTTGCTCACAAAAAACATTCATGAAGTTTGCTTCTTTTATGAATTTATTATGGCTCTACTGAAAATGTGAGGGTCAAAAGTATACATACAGCAATGTTAATATTTGCTTACATGTCCCTTGGCAAGTTTACCTGCAATAAGGCGCTTTTGGTAGCCATCCACAAGCTTCTGCTGGAATTGTTGACCACAAAATTGCTGCAGTTCAGCTAAATGTGTTGCTTTTCTGACATGGACTTGTTTCTTCAGCATTGTCCACACGACTTTGGAAAGGCCATTCTAAAACCCTCATTCTAGCCTGATTTAGCCATTCCTTTACCACTTTTGACGTGTGTTTGGGGTCATTGTCCTGTTGGAACACCCAACAAGACCCAACCTCCGGACTGATGATTTTAGCTTGTCCTGAAGAATTTGGAGGTAGTCCTCCTTTTTCATTGTCCCATTTAAAGCACCAGTTCCATTGGCAGCAAAACAGGCCCAGAGCATAATACTACCACCACCATGCTTGACGGTAGGAATGGTGTTCCTGGGATTAAAGGCCTCAACTTTTCTCCTCCAAACATATTGCTGGGTATTGTGGCCAAACAGCTCCATTTTTGTTTCATCTGACCACGGAACTTTCCTCCAGAAGGTCTTATCTTTGTCCATGTGATCAGCAGCAAACTTTAGACGAGCCTTAAGGTGTGGCTTCTGGAGCAAGAACTTCCTTCTTGTATGGTAGCCTCTCAGTCCATGGCCATGCAAAACACACTTGACTGAGGACACTGACACCTGTGTTCCAGCAGCTGCCAATTCATTGCAGTCCTGCTTTTTGGTGGTTCTAGGTCAGTGGTTCTTAACCTTGTTGGAGGTACTGAACCCCGCCAGTTTCATATGCGCATTCACCGAACCCTTCTTTAGTGAAAAATATATATATATATTTTTTTCAAATTCAAGACAAAGTTATATGTTTTTGGTAACACTTTAGTATGGGGAACATATTCTAAGTAACAAAGACTTAATTTAGAGTTATTTGGTTAGGGTTAGGGCCAGGGTTAGAGGGTCAGGGTTATAATAAGGCCAAGCCGAATAAGGCATTAATAAGTACTTAATAATGACTAGTTAAGAGCCAATATGTTACTAATTTGCATGTTAATAAGCAATTAATTAATGGTGAATATGTTCCCCATACTAAAGTGTTACCATTTTTTTTTTACTGGTGCACAAAATGAAGCGTGCATGAACATCACCTTGTTCAAACAACAAAACCAACACAGTGCATAAACTCTCAACTAGGGCTGCAACAACTAATCGATTAAATCGATTATTAAAATAGTTGCCGATTAATTTAGTCATCGATTCGTTGGATCTATACTATGCGCATGCGCAGAGGGTTTTTTTTGTTTGTTTTTTTTAAAATAATTTAAAAAAATTTTTTTTTTAATAAACCTTTATTTATAAACTGCAACATTTACAAACAGCTGAGAAACGATAATCAAAATAAGTATGGTGCCAGTATGCTGTTTTTTTTCAACAAAATACTGGATAGGATAGAAATGTAGTTTGTCTCTTTTATCCGATTATTAATCGATTAATCGAAGTAATAATCGACAGATTGATCGATTATAAAATTAATCGTTAGTTGCAGCCCTACTCACAACAAATTACACACCTGCAAATCAGTCTGACTTCTGCTGTTGCCGTATCCGTAATACACCGATAGGGAGAAGTTTTTATTTACACGATGAGTCGGGTGTGTCTTGACCTCCGCCGAATCCCTGAGCCCGACTCACGAACCCAGGTTAAGAACCACTGTTCTAGGTTGACTCTTGATCATCCTGACCAATTTTCTCTCAGCAGCAGGTGATAGCTTGCGTTTTCTTCCTGATTGTGGCAGTGACAAAACTGTGCCATGCACTTTATACTTAAGAACAATTGTCTGCACAGTTGCTCTTGGGACCTTAAGCTGCTTTGAGATGGCTCCAAGTGACTTTCCTGACTTGTTCAAGTCAATGATTCGTTTTTTCAGATCTGTGCTGGGTTTCTTTGACTTTCCCATTGTGGTGTTTGTAAGCGAGTCTAATGACTGCATCACATATTTAAATGTGCTCAGAGAAGTCAACAGGTGTCGTCAATCATAATCACTCACATGAAGTTAAGAGGCCATGAAGCTCATTTGATTTGATTGCAAATTTTCTACATCACCAAAATTGATCATGTATGTTGCTGTATGTATACTTTTGACACAGCACATTTGCTCACATTTTCAGTAGACCCATAATAAATTCATAAAAGAAGCAAACTTCATGAATGTTTTTTGTGAGCAACAAGTATGTGCTCCTATCACTACATCACACAAAAATAAGACTTGTAGAAATGATTGGAAAGTCAAGACAGCCATGACATGATGTTCTTTACAAGTGTATGTACACTTTTGACCACCACTTTAACTAAAACAATTCTTACTAAAGCGTCCCATGTGTTATGCCAGTAGGAGTGTTTTCATGCATATTTGTACGTGTTATCGTAATGTAATCAAGCTAGCATCGTTAGCCTTAGCTAATAGTCTCTGTGTTAGTATTATTAACTTACAACGGCATTCTTTTTGTATTGTTTCACTTTCACAATTTCCTCAGTAAATTCACCAAAACGTCACCGTGGAGTTATTGAGTCTGTTTAGCTGATTGGAGAGCTAGCTTGCGCAGCTATTGGGTCCATGACCATGACTTCTGTTTTGTTTGATCAGCCGTTTTACTGCCGTGTTACAGA